>NC_053142.1:13209171-13291274 GCF_016808335.1 Panicum virgatum | reverse complement strand
TATCGAGTAGTTGGGCTAAGAGACACGCTCTCCGCGGCCCCTAGACACAAGCTCTCTACTTCTTCATGAGTTGTTGATCCAATAACTACTCTGACTGGCAACCTTTCTTGTTCCGCAAAGTGAAGGCACGGCCTATCGAGTAGTTGGGCTAAGAGACATGCTCTCCGCGGCCCTAGAGACAAGTTCTCTACATTCTTCAGGAATCGTTACTCCAATAACTACTCCGACTACCAACCTTTCTTTGTTCCGGCAAAGTCAAATGCACAGCCTATCGAGTAGTTGGGCTAAGAGACATGCTCTCCACGGCCCTAGAGACAAGTTCTCTACCTTCTTCAGGAGTCATTACTCTAATAAGTACTCTAACTACCAACCTTTCTTTGTTCCGGCAAAGTCAAAGGCACGACCCATCGAGTAGTTGGGCTAAGAGACATGCTCTCCGCGGCCCTAGAGACAAGTTCTCTACCTTCTTCAGGAGTCGTTACTCCAATAACTACTTCGAATACCAACCTTTGTTTGTTCTGGCAAAGTCAAAGGCACGGACTATCGAGTAGTTGGGCTAAGAGACATGATCTCCGTGGACCTAGAGGCAAGGTCTCTGCCTCTCTAGGAGTTGTTACTCCAATAACAACTTCGAGTACCGACCTTTCTTTGTTTTGACAAAGTCAAAGGCACGGTCTATCGAGTCGTTGGGCTAAGAGACATGCTCTTCACGGCCCTAGAGACAAGTTCTCTACCTTCTTTAGGTGTCTTTACTCCGATAACTACTACGAGTACCAACCTTTCTTTGTTCCGGCAAAGTCAAAGGAACGGTCAATCGAGTAGTTGGGCTAAGAGACATGCTCTTCGCGGCCCTAGAGACAAGTTCTCTACCTTCTTTAGGAGTCTTTACTCCGATAACTACTACGAGTACCAACCTTTCTTTGTTCCGGCAAAGTCAAAGGCACGGCCTATCGAGTAGTTGGGCTAAGAGACACGTTCTCCGTGGCAATAGAGACAAGCTCTCTACTTCTTCAGGCGTTGTTACTCCAATAACTACTACGACTACCAACCTTTCTTTGTTCCGGCAATGTCCAAGGCACGGCCTGTCGAGTACTTGGGCTAAGAGACATGCTCTCCGCGGCCATAGAGACTAGGTCTCTACTTCTTCTGGAGTCGTTACTCCAATAACTACTCCGACTACTAACCTTTCTTTGTTCCGGCAAAGTCAAAGGCACGGCCTATCGAGTAGTTGGGCTAAGAGACATGCTCTCCGCGGCCCTAGAGGCAAGTTCTCTACTTTCTTCAAGAGTAGTTACTCCAATATCTACTTTGAATACCAACCTTTCTTTGTTCCGGCAAAGTCAAAGGCACGGCCTTTCGAGTAGTTGGGCTAAGAGACATGCTCTTTGCGGCCCTAGAGACAAGCTCTCTTCTTCTTCAGGAGTTGTTACTCCAATAACAACTTCGAGTACCGACCTTTCTTTGTTTTGGCAAAGTCAAAGGCACGGTCTATCGAGTAGTTGGGCTTAGAGACATGCTCTTCATGGCCCTAGAGACAAGCTGTCTACTTCTTCAGGAGTT
Source organism: Panicum virgatum (assembly GCF_016808335.1). Lineage (NCBI taxonomy): Eukaryota > Viridiplantae > Streptophyta > Magnoliopsida > Poales > Poaceae > Panicum > Panicum virgatum. The sequence goes on along the minus strand of NC_053142.1, from coordinate 13,289,714 downwards.
GTTACTCCGATAACTACTCCGACTACCAATCTTTCTTTGATCCGTCAAAGTCAAAGGCACGGCCTATCTAGTAGTTGGGCTAAGAGACACGCTCTGCGCGGACCTAGAGACAAGCTCTCTACGTTCTTAGGAGTTGTTACTCCAATAACAACTACGACTACCAACCTTTATTTGTTCCGGCAAAGTCAAAGGCACGGCCTATCGAGTAGTTGGGCTAAGAGACATGCTCTCCGCGGCACTAGAGACAAGGCCTCTACCTTCTTCAGGAGTCGTTACTCCAATAACTAATTCGAATACCATCATTTCTTTATTCCGGCAAAGTCAAAGGCACGGCCTATCAAGTAGTTGGGCTAAGAGACATGCTCTCGGCGGCTCTAGAGACATGTTATCTACCTTCTTCAGGAGTGTTACTCCAATAACTACTCAGACTACCAACCTTTTTTTGTTCCGGCAAAGTCAAAGGCACGGCATATCGAGTAGTTGGGCTAAGAGACACGCTCTCCGCGGCCCTAGAGACAAGCTCTCTACTTCTTCAGGAGTTGTTACTCCAATATCTACTCTGACTACCAACCTTTCTTTGTTCCGGCAAAGTCAAAGGCACGACCTATCGAGTAGTTGGGATAAGAGACCTGCTCTCCACGGCCCTAGAGACAAGGTCTCTACTTCTTCAGGATTCATTACTCCAATAACTACTTCCAATACCATCCTTTCTTTGTTCCGGTAAAGTCAAAGGCACGGCCTATCGAGTAGTTGGGCAAAGAGACACGCTCTCCGCGGACCTAGAGACAAGCTCTCTACGTTTTCAGGAGTTATTACTCCAATAGCTACTCCGACTACCAACCTTTCTTTGTTCCGGCAAAGTCAAAGGCACAACCTATCGAGTAGTTGGGCTAAGAGACAAGCTCTCCGCGGCCCTAGAGACAAGGCCTCTACCTTCTTCAGGAGTCGTTACTCCAATAAGTACTTCGAATACCAACCTTTATTTGTTCCGGCAAAGTCAAAGGCACAGCCTATCGAGCAGTTGGGCTAAGACACACGCTCTCCGCGGCCCTAGAGACAAGCTCTTTACTTCTTCTGGAGTTGTTACTCCAATAACTACTCCGACTACCAACCTTTCTTTGTTCCGGCAAAGTCAAAGGCACGGCCTATTGAGTAGTTGGGCTAAGAGACATCCTCTCCGTGGCCCTAGAGATATGGTCTCTACTTCTTCTGGAGTCGTTACGCCAATAACTAATTCGAATACCAACATTTCTTTATTCCGGCAAAGTCTAAGGCATGGCCTATCAAGTAGTTGGGCTAAGAGACATGCTCTCGGCGGCCCTAGAGACATATTATCTACCTTCTTCAGGAGTCGTTACTCCAATAACTACTCCGACTACCAACCTTTTTTGTTCCGGCAAAGTCAAAGGCACGGCATATCGAGTTGTTGGGCTAAGAGACACGCTCTCCGCGGCCCTAGACACAAGCTCTCTACTTCTTCATGAGTTGTTGATCCAATAACTACTCTGACTGGCAACCTTTCTTTGTTCCGGCAAAGTGAAAGGCACGGCCTATCGAGTAGTTGGGCTAAGAGACATGCTCTCCGCGGCCCTAGAGACAAGTTCTCTACATTCTTCAGGAATCGTTACTCCAATAACTACTCTGACTACCAACCTTTCTTTGTTCCGGCAAAGTCAAATGCACAGCCTATCGAGTAGTTGGGCTAAGAGACATGCTCTCCACGGCCCTAGAGACAAGTTCTCTACCTTCTTCAGGAGTCATTACTCTAATAAGTACTCTAACTACCAACCTTTCTTTGTTCCGGCAAAGTCAAAGGCACGACCCATCGAGTAGTTGGGCTAAGAGACATGCTCTCCGCGGCCCTAGAGACAAGTTCTCTACCTTCTTCAGGAGTCGTTACTCCAATAACTACTTCGAATACCAACCTTTGTTTGTTCTGGCAAAGTCAAAGGCACGGACTATCGACTAGTTGGGCTAAGAGACATGATCTCCGTGGACCTAGAGGCAAGGTCTCTGCCTCTCTAGGAGTTGTTACTCCAATAACAACATCGAGTACCGACCTTTCTTTGTTTTGACAAAGTCAAAGGCACGGTCTATCGAGTAGTTGGGCTAAGAGACATGCTCTTCACGGCCCTAGAGACAAGTTCTCTACCTTCTTTAGGTGTCTTTACTCCGATAACTACTACGAGTACCAACCTTTCTTTGTTCCGGCAAAGTCAAAGGAACGGTCTATCGAGTAGTTGGGCTAAGAGACATGCTCTTCGCGGCCCTAGAGACAAGTTCTCTACCTTCTTTAGGAGTCTTTACTCCGATAACTACTACGAGTACCAACCTTTCTTTGTTCCGGCAAAGTCAAAGGCACGGCCTATCGAGTAGTTGGGCTAAGAGACACGTTCTCCGTGGCAATAGAGACAAGCTCTCTACTTCTTCAGGCGTTGTTACTCCAATAACTACTCCGACTACCAACCTTTCTTTGTTCCGGCAATGTCCAAGGCACGGCCTGTCGAGTACTTGGGCTAAGAGACATGCTCTCCGCGGCCATAGAGACTAGGTCTCTACTTCTTCTGGAGTCGTTACTCCAATAACTACTCCGACTACTAACCTTTCTTTGTTCCGGCAAAGTCAAAGGCACGGCCTATCGAGTAGTTGGGCTAAGAGACATGCTCTCCGCGGCCCTAGAGGCAAGTTCTCTACTTTCTTCAAGAGTAGTTACTCCAATATCTACTTTGAATACCAACCTTTCTTTGTTCCGGCAAAGTCAAAGGCACGGCCTTTCGAGTAGTTGGGCTAAGAGACATGCTCTTTGCGGACCTAGAGACAAGCTCTCTTCTTCTTCAGGAGTTGTTACTCCAATAACAACTTCGAGTACCGACCTTTCTTTGTTTTGGCAAAGTCAAAGGCATGGTCTATCGAGTAGTTGGGCTTAGAGACATGCTCTTCATGGCCCTAGAGACAAGCTGTCTACTTCTTCAGGAGTTGTTACTCCGATAACTACTCCGACTACCAATCTTTCTTTGATCCGTCAAAGTCAAAGGCACGGCCTATCTAGTAGTTGGGCTAAGAGACACGCTCTGCGCGGACCTAGAGACAAGCTTTCTACGTTCTTAGGAGTTGTTACTCCAATAACAACTACGACTACCAACCTTTATTTGTTCCGGCAAAGTCAAAGGCACGGCCTATCGAGTAGTTGGGCTAAGAGACATGCTCTCCGCGGCACTAGAGACAAGGCCTCTACCTTCTTCAGGAGTCGTTACTCCAATAAGTACTTCGAATACCACCCTTTCTTTGTTCCGACAAAGTCAAAGGCACAGCCTATCGAGCAGTTGGGCTAAGAGACATGCTCTCCACGGCCCTAAAGACAAGTTCTCTACCTTCTTCAGGAGTTGTTACTCCAATAACTAATCCGACTACCAACCTTTCTTTGTTCCGGCAAAGTCAAAGGCACGGCCTATCGAGTAGTTGGGCTAAGAGACACGCTCTCTGCTGCCCTAGAGACAAGGCCTCTACCTTCTTCAGGAGTCGTTACTCCAATAACTACCCCGACTACCAACCTTTCTTTCTTCTGGCAAAGTCAAAGGCACGGCCTATCGAGTTGTTGGGCTAAGAGACATGCTCTCCGCGGCCCTAGAGACAAGTTCTCTACCTTCTTCAGGAATCGTTACTCCAATAACTACTCCGACTACCAACCTTTCTTTGTTCCGGTAAAGTCAAATGCACGGCCTATCGAGTAGTTGGGCCAAGAGACATCCTCTCCGTGGCCCTAGAGACAAGTTCTCTATCTTCTTCAGGAGTCGTTACTCCAATAACTACTTCAAATTCCAACATTTCATTGTTCCGGCAAAGTCAAAGGCACGGCCTATCGATTAGTTGGGCTAAGAGACATGCTCTCCGGGGACCTAGAGACAAGCTCTCTACTTATTCAGGAGTTGTTACTCCAATAACTACTCCGACTACCAACCTTTCTTTGTTCCGGCAAAGTCAAAGGCATGGCCTATCGAGTAGTTGGGCTAAGAGATATGCTCTCCACGGCCCTAGAGACAAGTTCTCTACCTTCTTCAGGAGTCGTTACTCTAATAACTACTCTGACTACCAACCTTTCTTTGTTTCGGCAAAGTCAAAGGCACTGCCTATCGAGTAGTTGGGCTAGGAGACATGCTCTCCGCGGCCCTAGAGACAAGTTCTCTACCTTCTTCAGGAGTCGTTACTCCAATAATTACTTTGAATACCAAACTTTCTTTGTTCCGACAAAGTCAAAGGCATGGCCTATCGAGTAGTTGGGCTAAGAGACACGCTCTCTGCGGCCCTAGAGACAATCTCTCTACTTCTTCAGGAATTGTTACTCCAATAACTACTCCGACTACCAACCTTTATTTGTTCCGGTAAAGTCAAATGCACGGCCTATCGAGTAGTTGGGCTAAGAGGCACGCTCTCCGCGGCCATAGAGACAATCTCTCTACTTCTTCAGGAGTTGTTACTCCAATAACTACTTCGACTACCAACCTTTCTTTATTCGGCAAAGTCAAAGGCACGGCCTATTGAGTAGTTGGGCTAAGGGACATGCTCTCCGCGGACCTAGAGACAAGGCCTCTACCTTCTTCAGGAGTCGTTACTCCAATAACTACTCCGACTACCAACCTTTCTTTGTTCCGGCAAAATCAAAGGCACAGCCGATCGAGTAGTTGGGCTGAGTGACACGCACTTCGCGGCCCTAGAGACAAGCTCTCTACTTCTTCAGGAGTTGTTACTCCAATAACTACTCCGACTACCAACCTTTCTTTATTCCGGCAAAGTTAATGGCACGGCCTATTGAGTAGTTGGGGTAAGATACACGCTCTTCGCGGCCCTAGAGGCAAGCTCTCAACTTCTTCAGGAGTTGTTACTCCAATAACTACTCCGACTACCAACCTTTCTTTGTTCTGGCGAAGTCAATGGCATGGCCTATCGAGTAGTTGGGCTAAGAGACACGCTCTTCGCGGCACTGGAGTCAAGCTCTCTACTTCTTCAGGAGTTGTTACGCCAATAACAACTCCGACTACCAATCTTCCTTTGTTCCGGCAAAGTCAAAGGCACGGCCTATCGAGTAGTTGGGCTAAGAGACACGCTCTCCGCGGACCTAGAGACAAGCTCTCTAGTTTGTCAGGAGTTGTTACTCCAATAACTACTCCGACTACTAACCTTTCTTTGTTCCGGCAAACTCAAAGGCACGGCCTATCGAGTAGTTGGGCTAAGAGGCATGCTCTCCGCGGCCCTAGAGGCAAGTTCTCTACCTTCTTCGAGAATCGTTATTCCAATAACTACTCCGACTACCAACCTTTGTTTGATCCGTCAAAGTTAAAGGCATGGCCTATCGAGTAGTTGGGCTAAGAGACATGCTCTCCACAGCCCTAGAGACAAGTTCTCTACCTTCTTCAGGAGTCATTACTCTAATAACTACTCGGACTACCAACCTTTCTTTGTTCCGGGAAAGTCAAAGGCACGGTCTATCGAGTAGTTGGGCTAAGAGACATGCTCTCCGCGGCCATAGAGACAAGTTCTCTACCTTCTTCAGGTGTAGTTACTCCAATAACTACTCCGACTACCAAACTTTCTTTGTTCCGGCAATGTCAAAGGCACGGCCTATCGAGTAGCTGGGCTAAGAGACACGCTCTTCGCGGCCCTAGAGACAAGCTCTCTAGTTCTTAAGAAGTTGTTACTCAAATAACTACTCCGACTAGCAACCTTTCTTTGTTCTGGCAAAGTCAATGGCACGGCCTATCGAGTAGTTGGGCTAAGAGACACACTCTTCGCGGCCCTAGAGACAAGCTCTCTACTTCTTCAGGAGTCGTTACTCCAATAACTACTTTCAATACCAACATTTCTTTGTTCCGGCAAAGTCAAAGGCACGGCCTATCGAGTAGTTGGTCTAGGAGACATGCTCTCCGCAGCCCTAGAGATAAGTTCTCTACCTTCTTAGGAGTCGTTACTCCAATAACTACTCCGACTACCAACCTTTCTTTGTTCCGGCAAAGTCAATGGCACGGCCTATCGAGTAGTTGGGCTAAGAGACACGCTCTTCGCGGCCCAAGAGACAAGCTCTCTACTTCTTCAGGAGTTGTTACTCCAATAACTACTCCGACTACCAACCTTTCTTTGTTCCGGCAAAGGCAATGGCATGGCCTATCGAGTAGTTGGGCTAAGAGACACGCTCTTCGCGGCCCTGGAGACAAGCTCTCTACTTCTTCAGGAGTTGTTACTCCAATAACTACTCCGACTACCAACCTTTCTTTGTTCCGGCAAAGTCAAAGGCACGGCCTATCGAGTAGTTGGGCTAAGAGTCATGCTCTCTGCGGCCCTAAAGACAAGGTCTCTACTTCTTCAGGAGTCGTTACTCCAATAACTGCTTCGAATACCAACCCTTCTTTGTTCCGACAAAGTCAAAGGCACGGCCTATCGAGTAGTTGGGCTAAGAGACATGCTCTCCACGGCCCTAGCGACAAGGCCTCTACCTTCTTCAGGAGTCGTTACTCCAATAACTACTCCGACTACCAACCTTTCTTTGTTCCGACAAAGTCAAAGGCATGGCCTATCGAGTAGTTGGTCTAAGTGACACGCTCTCCGCGGATCTAGAGACAAGCTCTCTACTTTTTCAGGAGTTGTTACTCCAATAACTACTCCAACTACTAACCTTTCTTTGTTCCGGCAAAGTCAAAGGCACGACCTATCGAGTAGTTTGGCTAAGAGGCATGCTCTCTGTGGCCCTAGAGGCAAGTTCTCTACTTTCTTCAGGAATCGTTACTCCAATAACAACTCCGACTACCAACCTTTCTTTGTTCCGGAAAAGACAAAGGCATGGCCTATCGAGTAGTTGGGCTAAGAGACATGCTCTCCACGGCCCTAGAGACAAGTTCTCTACCTTCTTCAGGAGTCGTTACTCTAATAACTATTCTGACAACCAACCTTTCTTTGTTCCGGCAAAGTCAAAGGCACGGCCTATCGAGTAGTTGGGCTAAGAGACATGCTCTCCGCGGCCCTAGAGACAAGTTCTCTACCTTCTTTAGGAGTCGTTACACCAATAGCTACATTGAATACCAACCCGTGTTTGTTCCGGCAAAGTCAAAGGCACAGCCTATCAAGTAGTTGGGCTCAGAGACATGCTCTCCGCGGCCCTAAAGACAAGTTCTCTACCTTCTTCAGGAGTCGTTACTCCAATAACTACTCCGACTACCAACCTTTATTTGTTCCGGCAAAGTCAAAGGCACGGCCTATCGAGTAGTTGGGATAAGAGACACGCTCTTCGCGGCCCTAGAGACAAGCTCTCTAGTTCTTCAGAAGTTGTTACTCCAATAACTACTCCGACTACCAACCTTTCTTTGTTCTGGCAAAGTCAAAGGCACGCCCTATCGAGTAGTTGGGCTAAGAGACACGCTCTTCGCAGCCCTAGAGACAAGCACCCTAGTTTTTAAGAAGTTGTTACTCAAATAACTACTCCGACTAGCAACCTTTCTTTGTTCTGGCAAAGTCAATGGCACGGCCTATCAAGTATTTGGGCTAAGAGACACGCTCTTTGAGGCCCTAGAGACAAGCTCTCTACTTCTTCAGGAGTCGTTACTCCAATAACTACTTTCAATACCAACATTTCTTTGTTCCGGCAAAGTCAAAGGCATAGCCTATCGAGTAGTTGGTCTAGGAGGCATGCTCTCCGCAGCCCTAGAGACAAGTTCTCTACCTTCTTAGGAGTCGTTACTCCAATAACTACTCCGACTACCAACCTTTCATTGTTCCGGCAAAGTCAATGGCACTGCCTATCGAGTAGTTGGGCTAAGAGACACGCTCTTCGCGGCCCTAGAGACAAGCTCTTTACTTCTTCAGGAGTTGTTACTCCAATAACTACTCCGACTACCAACCTTTCTTTGTTCCGGCAAAGTCAATGGCACGGCCTATCGAGTAGTTGGGCTAAGAGACACGCTCTTCGCGGCCCTGGAGACAAGCTCTCTACTTCTTCAGGAGTTGTTACTCCAATAACTACTCCGACTACCAATCTTTCTTTGTTCCGGCAAAGTCAAAGGCACGGCCTATCGAGTAGTTGGGCTAAGAGACATGCTCTCTGCGGCCCTAGAGACAAGGTCTCTACTTCTTCAGGAGTCGTTACTCCAATAACTACTTCGAATTCCAACCCTTCTTTGTTCCGGCAAAGTCAATGGCACGGCCTATCGAGTAGTTGGGCTAAGAGACATGCTCTCCACGGCCCTAGAGACAAGGCCTCTACCTTCTTTAGGAGTCGCTACTCTAATAACTTCTCTGACTACCAACCTTTCTTTGGTCCGGCAAAGTCAAAGGCACGGCCTATCGAGTAGTTGGGATAAGAGACACGCTCTTCGCGGCCCTAGAGACAAGCTCTCTAGTTCTTCAGAAGTTGTTACTCCAATAACTACTCCGACTACCAACCTTTCTTTGTTCCGGCAAAGTCAAAGGCACGCCCTATCGAGTAGTTGGGCTAAGAGACACGCTCTTCGCAGCCCTAAAGACAAGCACCCTAGTTTTTAAGAAGTTGTTACTCAAATAACTACTCCGACTAGCAACCTTTCTTTGTTCTGGCAAAGTCAATGGCACGGCCTATCAAGTATTTGGGCTAAGAGACACGCTCTTTGCGGCCCTAGAGACAAGCTCTCTACTTCTTCAGGAGTCGTTACTCCAATAACTACTTTCAATACCAACATTTCTTTGTTCCGGCAAAGTCAAAGGCATAGCCTATCGAGTAGTTGGTCTAGGAGGCATGCTCTCCGCAGCCCTAGAGACAAGTTCTCTACCTTCTTAGGAGTCGTTACTCCAATAACTACTCCGACTACCAACCTTTCATTGTTCCGGCAAAGTCAATGGCACTGCCTATCGAGTAGTTGGGCTAAGAGACACGCTCTTCGCGGCCCTAGAGACAAGCTCTTTACTTCTTCAGGAGTTGTTACTCCAATAACTACTCCGACTACCAACCTTTCTTTGTTCCGGCAAAGTCAATGGCACGGCCTATCGAGTAGTTGGGCTAAGAGACACGCTCTTCGTTCGCGGCCTTGGAGACAAGCTCTCTACTTCTTCAGGAGTTGTTACTCCAATAACTACTCCGACTACCAATCTTTCTTTGTTCCGGCAAAGTCAAAGGCACGACCCATCGAGTAGTTGGGCTAAGAGACATGCTCTCCGCGGCCCTAGAGACAAGTTCTCTACCTTCTTCAGGAGTCGTTACTCCAATAACTACTTCGAATACCAACCTTTGTTTGTTCTGGCAAAGTTAAAGGCACGGACTATCGAGTAGTTGGTCTAAGAGACATGATCTCCGTGGACCTAGAGGCAAGGTCTCTGCCTCTCTAGGAGTTGTTACTCCAATAACAACTTCGAGTACCGACCTTTCTTTGTTTTGACAAAGTCAAAGGCACGGTCTATCGAGTAGTTGGGCTAAGAGACATGCTCTTCACGGCCCTAGAGACAAGTTCTCTACCTTCTTTAGGTGTCTTTACTCCGATAACTACTACGAGTACCAACCTTTCTTTGTTCCGGCAAAGTCAAAGGAACGGTCTATCGAGTAGTTGGGCTAAGAGACATGCTCTTCGCGGCCCTAGAGACAAGTTCTCTACCTTCTTTAGGAGTCTTTACTCCGATAACTACTACGAGTACCAACCTTTCTTTGTTCCGGCAAAGTCAAAGGCACGGCCTATCGAGTAGTTGGGCTAAGACACACGTTCTCCGTGGCAATAGAGACAAGCTCTCTACTTCTTCAGGCGTTGTTACTCCAATAACTACTCCGACTACCAACCTTTCTTTGTTCCGGCAATGTCCAAGGCACGGCCTGTCGAGTACTTGGGCTAAGAGACATGCTCTCCGCGGCCATAGAGACTAGGTCTCTACTTCTTCTGGAGTCGTTACTCCAATAACTACTCCGACTACTAACCTTTCTTTGTTCCGGCAAAGTCAAAGGCACGGCCTATCGAGTAGTTGGGCTAAGAGACATGCTCTCCGCGGCCCTAGAGGCAAGTTCTCTACTTTCTTCAAGAGTAGTTACTCCAATATCTACTTTGAATACCAACCTTTCTTTGTTCCGGCAAAGTCAAAGGCACGGCCTTTCGAGTAGTTGGGCTAAGAGACATGCTCTTTGCGGACCTAGAGACAAGCTCTCTTCTTCTTCAGGAGTTGTTACTCCAATAACAACTTCGAGTACTGACCTTTCTTTGTTTTGGCAAAGTCAAAGGCACGGTCTATCGAGTAGTTGGGCTTAGAGACATGCTCTTCATGGCCCTAGAGACAAGCTGTCTACTTCTTCAGGAGTTGTTACTCCGATAACTACTCCGACTACCAATCTTTCTTTGATCCGTCAAAGTCAAAGGCACGGCCTATCTAGTCTTTGGGCTAAGAGACACGCTCTGCGCGGACCTAGAGACAAGCTCTCTACGTTCTTAGGAGTTGTTACTCCAATAACAACTACAACTACCAACCTTTATTTGTTCCGGCAAAGTCAAAGGCACGGCCTATCGAGTAGTTGGGCTAAGAGACATGCTCTCCGCGGCACTAGAGACAAGGCCTCTACCTTCTTCAGGAGTCGTTACTCCAATAAGTACTTCGAATACCAACCTTTCTTTGTTCCGACAAAGTCAAAGGCACAGCCTATCGAGCAGTTGGGCTAAGAGACATGCTCTCCACGGCCCTAAAGACAAGTTCTCTACCTTCTTCAGGAGTTGTTACTCCAATAACTAATCCGACTACCAACCTTTCTTTGTTCCGGCAAAGTCAAAGGCACGGCCTATCGAGTAGTTGGGCTAAGAGACACGCTCTCTGCTGCCCTAGAGACAAGGCCTCTACCTTCTTCAGGAGTCGTTACTCCAATAACTACCCCGACTACCAACCTTTCTTTCTTCTGGCAAAGTCAAAGGCACGGCCTATCGAGTTGTTGGGCTAAGAGACATGCTCTCCGCGGCCCTAGAGACAAGTTCTCTACCTTCTTCAGGAATCGTTACTCCAATAACTACTCCGACTACCAACCTTTCTTTGTTCCGGTAAAGTCAAAGGCACGGCCTATCGAGTAGTTGGGCTAAGAGACATGCTCTCCGCGGCACTAGAGACAAGGCCTCTACCTTCTTCAGGAGTCGTTACTCCAATAAGTACTTCGAATACCAACCTTTCTTTGTTCCGACAAAGTCAAAGGCACAGCCTATCGAGCAGTTGGGCTAAGAGACATGCTCTCCACGGCCCTAAAGACAAGTTCTCTACCTTCTTCAGGAGTTGTTACTCCAATAACTAATCCGACTACCAACCTTTCTTTGTTCCGGCAAAGTCAAAGGCACGGCCTATCGAGTAGTTGGGCTAAGACACACGCTCTCTGCTGCCCTAGAGACAAGGCCTCTACCTTCTTCAGGAGTCGTTACTCCAATAACTACCCCGACTACCAACCTTTCTTTCTTCTGGCAAAGTCAAAGGCACGGCCTATCGAGTAGTTGGGCCAAGAGACATCCTCTCCGCGGCCCTAGAGACAAGATCTCTATCTTCTTCAGGAGTCGTTACTCCAATAACTACTTCAAATTCCAACATTTCATTGTTCCGGCAAAGTCAAAGGCACGGCCTATCGATTAGTTGGGCTAAGAGACATGCTCTCCGGGGACCTAGAGACAAGCTCTCTACTTATTCAGGAGTTGTTACTCCAATAACTACTCCGACTACCAACCTTTCTTTGTTCCGGCAAAGTCAAAGGCATGGCCTATCGAGTAGTTGGGCTAAGAGATATGCTCTCCACGGCCCTAGAGACAAGTTCTCTACCTTCTTCAGGAGTCGTTACTCTAATAACTACTCTGACTACCAACCTTTCTTTGTTTCGGCAAAGTCAAAGGCACTGCCTATCGAGTAGTTGGGCTAAGAGACACGCTCTCTGCGGCCCTAGAGACAATCTCTCTACTTCTTCAGGAATCGTTACTCCAATAACTACTCCGACTACCAACCTTTATTTGTTCCGGTAAAGTCAAATGCACGGCCTATCGAGTAGTTGGGCTAAGAGACACGCTCTCCGCGGCCCTAGAGACAATCTCTCTACATCTTCAGGAGTTGTTACTCCAATAACTACTTCGACTACCAACCTTTCTTTATTCGGCAAAATCAAAGGCACGGCCTATTGAGTAGTTGGGCTAAGGGACATGCTCTCCGCGGACCTAGAGACAAGGCCTCTACCTTCTTCAGGAGTCGTTACTCCAATAACTACTCCGACTACCAACCTTTCTTTGTTCCGGCAAAATCAAAGGCACAGCCGATCGAGTAGTTGGGCTGAGTGACACGCACTTCGCGGCCCTAGAGACAAGCTCTCTACTTCTTCAGGAGTTGTTACTCCAATAACTACTCCGACTACCAACCTTTCTTTATTCCGGCAAAGTTAATGGCACGGCCTATTGAGTAGTTGGGGTAAGATACACGCTCTTCGCGGCCCTAGAGGCAAGCTCTCAACTTCTTCAGGAGTTGTTACTCCAATAACTACTCCGACTACCAACCTTTCTTTGTTCTGGCGAAGTCAATGGCATGGCCTATCGAGTAGTTGGGCTAAGAGACACGCTCTTCGCGGCACTGGAGTCAAGCTCTCTATTTCTTCAGGAGTTGTTACGCCAATAACAACTCCGACTACCAATCTTTCTTTGTTCCGGCAAAGTCAAAGGCACGGCCTATCGAGTAGTTGGGCTAAGAGACACGCTCTCCGCGGACCTAGAGACAAGCTCTCTAGTTTGTCAGGAGTTGTTACTCCAATAACTACTCCGACTACTAACCTTTCTTTGTTCCGGCAAACTCAAAGGCACGGCCTATCGAGTAGTTGGGCTAAGAGGCATGCTCTCCGCGGCCCTAGAGGCAAGTTCTCTACCTTCTTCGAGAATCGTTACTCCAATAACTACTCCGACTACCAACCTTTGTTTGATCCGTCAAAGTCAAAGGCATGGCCTATCGAGTAGTTGGGCTAAGAGACATGCTCTCCACAGCCCTAGAGACAAGTTCTCTACCTTCTTCAGGAGTCATTACTCTAATAACTACTCGGACTACCAACCTTTCTTTGTTCCGGGAAAGTCAAAGGCACGGTCTATCGAGTAGTTGGGCTAAGAGACATGCTCTCCGCGGCCCTAGAGACAAGTTCTCTACCTTCTTCAGGTGTAGTTACTCCAATAACTACTCCGACTACCAAACTTTCTTTGTTCCGGCAATGTCAAAGGCACGGCCTATCGAGTAGCTGGGCTAAGAGACACGCTCTTCGCGGCCCTAGAGACAAGCTCTCTAGTTCTTAAGAAGTTGTTACTCAAATAACTACTCCGACTAGCAACCTTTCTTTGTTCTGGCAAAGTCAAAGGCACAGCCTATCGAGTAGTTGGGCTAAGAGACACACTCTTCGCGGCCCTAGAGACAAGCTCTCTACTTCTTCAGGAGTCGTTACTCCAATAACTACTTTCAATACCAACATTTCTATGTTCCGGCAAAGTCAAAGGCACGGCCTATCGAGTAGTTGGTCTAGGAGACATGCTCTCCGCAGCCCTAGAGATAAGTTCTCTACCTTCTTAGGAGTCGTCACTCCAATAACTACTCCGACTACCAACCTTTCTTTGTTCCGGCAAAGTCAATGGCACGGCCTATCGAGTAGTTGGGCTAAGAGACACGCTCTTCGCGGCCCAAGAGACAAGCTCTCTACTTCTTCAGGAGTTGTTACTCCAATAACTACTCCGACTACCAACCTTTCTTTGTTCCGGCAAAGGCAATGGCAGGCCTATCGAGTAGTTGGGCTAAGAGACACGCTCTTCGCGGCCCTGGAGACAAGCTCTCTACTTCTTTAGGAGTTGTTACTCCAATAACTACTCCGACTACCAACCTTTCTTTGTTCCGGCAAAGTCAAAGGCACGGCCTATCGAGTAGTTGGGCTAAGAGACATGCTCTCTGCGCCCTAAAGACAAGGTCTCTACTTCTTCAGGAGTCGTTACTCCAATAACTGCTTCGAATACCAACCCTTCTTTGTTCCGACAAAGTCAAAGGCACGGCCTATCGAGTAGTTGGGCTAAGAGACATGCTCTCCACGGCCCTAGCGACAAGGCCTCTACCTTCTTCAGGAGTCGTTACTCCAATAACTACTCCGACTACCAACCTTTCTTTGTTCCGACAAAGTCAAAGGCACGGCCTATCGAGTAGTTGGGCTAAGTGACACGCTCTCCGCGGATCTAGAGACAAGCTCTCTACTTTTTCAGGAGTTGTTACTCCAATAACTACTCCAACTACTAACCTTTCTTTGTTCTGGCAAAGTCAAAGGCACGACCTATCGAGTAGTTTGGCTAAGAGGCATGCTCTCTGTGGCCCTAGAGGCAAGTTCTCTACTTTCTTCAGGAATCGTTACTCCAATAACAACTCCGACTACCAACCTTTCTTTGTTCCGGAAAAGACAAAGGCATGGCCTATCGAGTAGTTGGGATAAGAGACACGCTCTTCGCGGCCCTAGAGACAAGCTCTCTAGTTCTTCAGAAGTTGTTACTCCAATAACTACTCCGACTACCAACCTTTCTTTGTTCCGGCAAAGTCAAAGGCACGCCCTATCGAGTAGTTGGGCTAAGAGACACGCTCTTCGCAGCCCTAAAGACAAGCACCCTAGTTTTTAAGAAGTTGTTACTCAAATAACTACTCCGACTAGCAACCTTTCTTTGTTCTGGCAAAGTCAATGGCACGGCCTATCAAGTATTTGGGCTAAGAGACACGCTCTTTGCGGCCCTAGAGACAAGCTCTCTACTTCTTCAGGAGTCGTTACTCCAATAACTACTTTCAATACCAACATTTCTTTGTTCCGGCAAAGTCAAAGGCATAGCCTATCGAGTAGTTGGTCTAGGAGGCATGCTCTCCGCAGCCCTAGAGACAAGTTCTCTACCTTCTTAGGAGTCGTTACTCCAATAACTACTCCGACTACCAACCTTTCATTGTTCCGGCAAAGTCAATGGCACTGCCTATCGAGTAGTTGGGCTAAGAGACACGCTCTTCGCGGCCCTAGAGACAAGCTCTTTACTTCTTCAGGAGTTGTTACTCCAATAACTACTCCGACTACCAACCTTTCTTTGTTCCGGCAAAGTCAATGGCACGGCCTATCGAGTAGTTGGGCTAAGAGACACGCTCTTCGTTCGCGGCCTTGGAGACAAGCTCTCTACTTCTTCAGGAGTTGTTACTCCAATAACTACTCCGACTACCAATCTTTCTTTGTTCCGGCAAAGTCAAAGGCACGACCCATCGAGTAGTTGGGCTAAGAGACATGCTCTCCGCGGCCCTAGAGACAAGTTCTCTACCTTCTTCAGGAGTCGTTACTCCAATAACTACTTCGAATACCAACCTTTGTTTGTTCTGGCAAAGTTAAAGGCACGGACTATCGAGTAGTTGGGCTAAGAGACATGATCTCCGTGGACCTAGAGGCAAGGTCTCTGCCTCTCTAGGAGTTGTTACTCCAATAACAACTTCGAGTACCGACCTTTCTTTGTTTTGACAAAGTCAAAGGCACGGTCTATCGAGTAGTTGGGCTAAGAGACATGCTCTTCACGGCCCTAGAGACAAGTTCTCTACCTTCTTTAGGTGTCTTTACTCCGATAACTACTACGAGTACCAACCTTTCTTTGTTCCGGCAAAGTCAAAGGAACGGTCTATCGAGTAGTTGGGCTAAGAGACATGCTCTTCGCGGCCCTAGAGACAAGTTCTCTACCTTCTTTAGGAGTCTTTACTCCGATAACTACTACGAGTACCAACCTTTCTTTGTTCCGGCAAAGTCAAAGGCACGGCCTATCGAGTAGTTGGTCTAAGAGACACGTTCTCCGTGGCAATAGAGACAAGCTCTCTACTTCTTCAGGCGTTGTTACTCCAATAACTACTCCGACTACCAACCTTTCTTTGTTCCGGCAATGTCCAAGGCACGGCCTGTCGAGTACTTGGGCTAAGAGACATGCTCTCCGCGGCCATAGAGACTAGGTCTCTACTTCTTCTGGAGTCGTTACTCCAATAACTACTCCGACTACTAACCTTTCTTTGTTCCGGCAAAGTCAAAGGCACGGCCTATCGAGTAGTTGGGCTAAGAGACATGCTCTCCGCGGCCCTAGAGGCAAGTTCTCTACTTTCTTCAAGAGTAGTTACTCCAATATCTACTTTGAATACCAACCTTTCTTTGTTCCGGCAAAGTCAAAGGCACGGCCTTTCGAGTAGTTGGGCTAAGAGACATGCTCTTTGCGGCCCTAGAGACAAGCTCTCTTCTTCTTCAGGAGTTGTTACTCCAATAACAACTTCGAGTACTGACCTTTCTTTGTTTTGGCAAAGTCAAAGGCACGGTCTATCGAGTAGTTGGGCTTAGAGACATGCTCTTCATGGCCCTAGAGACAAGCTGTCTACTTCTTCAGGAGTTGTTACTCCGATAACTACTCCGACTACCAATCTTTCTTTGATCCGTCAAAGTCAAAGGCACGGCCTATCTAGTCTTTGGGCTAAGAGACACGCTCTGCGCGGACCTAGAGACAAGCTCTCTACGTTCTTAGGAGTTGTTACTCCAATAACAACTACAACTACCAACCTTTATTTGTTCCGGCAAAGTCAAAGGCACGGCCTATCGAGTAGTTGGGCTAAGAGACATGCTCTCCGCGGCACTAGAGACAAGGCCTCTACCTTCTTCAGGAGTCGTTACTCCAATAAGTACTTCGAATACCAACCTTTCTTTGTTCCGACAAAGTCAAAGGCACAGCCTATCGAGCAGTTGGGCTAAGAGACATGCTCTCCACGGCCCTAAAGACAAGTTCTCTACCTTCTTCAGGAGTTGTTACTCCAATAACTAATCCGACTACCAACCTTTCTTTGTTCCGGCAAAGTCAAAGGCACGGCCTATCGAGTAGTTGGGCTAAGAGACACTCTCTCTGCTGCCCTAGAGACAAGGCCTCTACCTTCTTCAGGAGTCGTTACTCCAATAACTACCCCGACTACCAACCTTTCTTTCTTCTGGCAAAGTCAAAGGCACGGCCTATCGAGTTGTTGGGCTAAGAGACATGCTCTCCGCGGCCCTAGAGACAAGTTCTCTACCTTCTTCAGGAATCGTTACTCCAATAACTACTCCGACTACCAACCTTTCTTTGTTCCGGTAAAGTCAAAGGCACGGCCTATCGAGTAGTTGGGCTAAGAGACATGCTCTCCGCGGCACTAGAGACAAGGCCTCTACCTTCTTCAGGAGTCGTTACTCCAATAAGTACTTCGAATACCAACCTTTCTTTGTTCCGACAAAGTCAAAGGCACAGCCTATCGAGCAGTTGGGCTAAGAGACATGCTCTCCACGGCCCTAAAGACAAGTTCTCTACCTTCTTCAGGAGTTGTTACTCCAATAACTAATCCGACTACCAACCTTTCTTTGTTCCGGCAAAGTCAAAGGCACGGCCTATCGAGTAGTTGGGCTAAGAGACACGCTCTCTGCTGCCCTAGAGACAAGGCCTCTACCTTCTTCAGGAGTCGTTACTCCAATAACTACCCCGACTACCAACCTTTCTTTCTTCTGGCAAAGTCAAAGGCACGGCCTATCGAGTAGTTGGGCCAAGAGACATCCTCTCCGCGGCCCTAGAGACAAGTTCTCTATCTTCTTCAGGAGTCGTTACTCCAATAACTACTTCAAATTCCAACATTTCATTGTTCCGGCAAAGTCAAAGGCACGGCCTATCGATTAGTTGGGCTAAGAGACATGCTCTCCGGGGACCTAGAGACAAGCTCTCTACTTATTCAGGAGTTGTTACTCCAATAACTACTCCGACTACCAACCTTTCTTTGTTCCGGCAAAGTCAAAGGCATGGCCTATCGAGTAGTTGGGCTAAGAGATATGCTCTCCACGGCCCTAGAGACAAGTTCTCTACCTTCTTCAGGAGTCGTTACTCTAATAACTACTCTGACTACCAACCTTTCTTTGTTTCGGCAAAGTCAAAGGCACTGCCTATCGAGTAGTTGGGCTAAGAGACACGCTCTCTGCGGCCCTAGAGACAATCTCT
The DNA here is from genome assembly GCF_016808335.1 of Panicum virgatum. Lineage (NCBI taxonomy): Eukaryota > Viridiplantae > Streptophyta > Magnoliopsida > Poales > Poaceae > Panicum > Panicum virgatum. Next base: position 13,271,715 of record NC_053142.1, on the reverse strand, counting down.
CTACTTCTTCAGGAATCGTTACTCCAATAACTACTCCGACTACCAACCTTTATTTGTTCTGGTAAAGTCAAATGCACGGCCTATCGAGTAGTTGGGCTAAGAGACACGCTCTCCGCGGCCCTAGAGACAATCTCTCTACTTCTTCAGGAGTTGTTACTCCAATAACTACTTCAACTACCAACCTTTCTTTATTCGGCAAAATCAAAGGCACGGCCTATTGAGTAGTTGGGCTAAGGGACATGGTCTCCGCGGACCTAGAGACAAGGCCTCTACCTTCTTCAGGAGTCGTTACTCCAATAACTACTCCGACTACCAACCTTTCTTTGTTCCGGCAAAATCAAAGGCACAGCCGATCGAGTAGTTGGGCTGAGTGACACGCACTTCGCGGCCCTAGAGACAAGCTCTCTACTTCTTCAGGAGTTGTTACTCCAATAACTACTCCGACTACCAACCTTTCTTTATTCCGGCAAAGTTAATGGCACGGCCTATTGAGTAGTTGGGGTAAGATACACGCTCTTCGCGGCCCTAGAGGCAAGCTCTCAACTTCTTCAGGAGTTGTTACTCCAATAACTACTCCGACTACCAACCTTTCTTTGTTCTGGCGAAGTCAATGGCATGGCCTATCGAGTAGTTGGGCTAAGAGACACGCTCTTCGCGGCACTGGAGTCAAGCTCTCTATTTCTTCAGGAGTTGTTACGCCAATAACAACTCCGACTACCAATCTTTCTTTGTTCCGGCAAAGTCAAAGGCACGGCCTATCGAGTAGTTAGGCTAAGAGACACGCTCTCCGCGGACCTAGAGACAAGCTCTCTAGTTTGTCAGGAGTTGTTACTCCAATAACTACTCCGACTACTAACCTTTCTTTGTTCCGGCAAACTCAAAGGCACGGCCTATCGAGTAGTTGGGCTAAGAGGCATGCTCTCCGCGGCCCTAGAGGCAAGTTCTCTACCTTCTTCGAGAATCGTTACTCCAATAACTACTCCGACTACCAACCTTTGTTTGATCCGTCAAAGTCAAAGGCATGGCCTATCGAGTAGTTGGGCTAAGAGACATGCTCTCCACAGCCCTAGAGACAAGTTCTCTACCTTCTTCAGGAGTCATTACTCTAATAACTACTCGGACTACCAACCTTTCTTTGTTCCGGGAAAGTCAAAGGCACGGTCTATCGAGTAGTTGGGCTAAGAGACATGCTCTCCGCGGCCCTAGAGACAAGTTCTCTACCTTCTTCAGGTGTAGTTACTCCAATAACTACTCCGACTACCAAACTTTCTTTGTTCCGGCAATGTCAAAGGCACGGCCTATCGAGTAGCTGGGCTAAGAGACACGCTCTTCGCGGCCCTAGAGACAAGCTCTCTAGTTCTTAAGAAGTTGTTACTCAAATAACTACTCCGACTAGCAACCTTTCTTTGTTCTGGCAAAGTCAAAGGCACAGCCTATCGAGTAGTTGGGCTAAGAGACACACTCTTCGCGGCCCTAGAGACAAGCTCTCTACTTCTTCAGGAGTCGTTACTCCAATAACTACTTTCAATACCAACATTTCTATGTTCCGGCAAAGTCAAAGGCACGGCCTATCGAGTAGTTGGTCTAGGAGACATGCTCTCCGCAGCCCTAGAGATAAGTTCTCTACCTTCTTAGGAGTCGTCACTCCAATAACTACTCCGACTACCAACCTTTCTTTGTTCCGGCAAAGTCAATGGCACGGCCTATCGAGTAGTTGGGCTAAGAGACACGCTCTTCGCGGCCCAAGAGACAAGCTCTCTACTTCTTCAGGAGTTGTTACTCCAATAACTACTCCGACTACCAACCTTTCTTTGTTCCGGCAAAGGCAATGGCACGGCCTATCGAGTAGTTGGGCTAAGAGACACGCTCTTCGCGGCCCTGGAGACAAGCTCTCTACTTCTTTAGGAGTTGTTACTCCAATAACTACTCCGACTACCAACCTTTCTTTGTTCCGGCAAAGTCAAAGGCACGGCCTATCGAGTAGTTGGGCTAAGAGACATGCTCTCTGCGCCCTAAAGACAAGGTCTCTACTTCTTCAGGAGTCGTTACTCCAATAACTGCTTCGAATACCAACCCTTCTTTGTTCCGACAAAGTCAAAGGCACGGCCTATCGAGTAGTTGGGCTAAGAGACATGCTCTCCACGGCCCTAGCGACAAGGCCTCTACCTTCTTCAGGAGTCGTTACTCCAATAACTACTCCGACTACCAACCTTTCTTTGTTCCGACAAAGTCAAAGGCACGGCCTATCGAGTAGTTGGGCTAAGTGACACGCTCTCCGCGGATCTAGAGACAAGCTCTCTACTTTTTCAGGAGTTGTTACTCCAATAACTACTCCAACTACTAACCTTTCTTTGTTCTGGCAAAGTCAAAGGCACGACCTATCGAGTAGTTTGGCTAAGAGGCATGCTCTCTGTGGCCCTAGAGGCAAGTTCTCTACTTTCTTCAGGAATCGTTACTCCAATAACAACTCCGACTACCAACCTTTCTTTGTTCCGGAAAAGACAAAGGCATGGCCTATCGAGTAGTTGGGCTAAGAGACATGCTCTCCACGGCCCTAGAGACAAGTTCTCTACCTTCTTCAGGAGTCGTTACTCTAATAACTATTCTGACAACCAACCTTTCTTTGTTCCGGCAAAGTCAAAGGCACGCCCTATCGAGTAGTTGGGCTAAGAGACATGCTCTCCGCGGCCCTAGAGACAAGTTCTCTACCTTCTTTAGGAGTCGTTACACCAATAGCTACATTGAATACCAACCCGTGTTTGTTCCGGCAAAGTCAAAGGCACAGCCTATCAAGTAGTTGGGCTAAGAGACATGCTCTCCGCGGCCCTAAAGACAAGTTCTCTACCTTCTTCAGGAGTCGTTACTCCAATAACTACTCCGACTACCAACCTTTATTTGTTCCGGCAAAGTCAAAGGCACGGCCTATCGAGTAGTTGGGATAAGAGACACGCTCTTCGCGGCCCTAGAGACAAGCTCTCTAGTTCTTCAGAAGTTGTTACTCCAATAACTACTCCGACTACCAACCTTTCTTCGTTCCGGCAAAGTCAAAGGCACGCCCTATCGAGTAGTTGGGCTAAGAGACACGCTCTTCGCAGCCCTAGAGACAAGCACCCTAGTTTTTAAGAAGTTGTTACTCAAATAACTACTCCGACTAGCAACCTTTCTTTGTTCTGGCAAAGTCAATGGCACGACCTATCAAGTATTTGGGCTAAGAGACACGCTCTTTGAGGCCCTAGAGACAAGCTCTCTACTTCTTCAGGAGTCGTTACTCCAATAACTACTCCGACTACCAACCTTTCATTGTTCCGGCAAAGTCAATGGCACTGCCTATCGAGTAGTTGGGCTAAGAGACACGCTCTTCGCGGCCCTAGAGACAAGCTCTTTACTTCTTCAGGAGTTGTTACTCCAATAACTACTCCGACTACCAACCTTTCTTTGTTCCGGCAAAGTCAATGGCACGGCCTATCGAGTAGTTGGGCTAAGAGACACGCTCTTCGCGGCCCTGGAGACAAGCTCTCTACTTCTTCAGGAGTTGTTACTCCAATAACTACTCCGACTACCAATCTTTCTTTGTTCCGGCAAAGTCAAAGGCACGGCCTATCGAGTAGTTGGGCTAAGAGACATGCTCTCTGCGGCCCTAGAGACAAGGTCTCTACTTCTTCAGGAGTCGTTACTCCAATAACTACTTCGAATTCCAACCCTTCTTTGTTCCGGCAAAGTCAATGGCACGGCCTATCGAGTAGTTGGGCTAAGAGACATGCTCTCCACGGCCCTAGAGACAAGGCCTCTACCTTCTTTAGGAGTCGTTACTCTAATAACTTCTCTGACTACCAACCTTTCTTTGGTCCGGCAAAGTCAAAGGCACGGCCTATCGAGTAGTTGGGCTAAGAGACATGCTCTCCGCGACCCTAGAGACAAGTTCTCTACCTTCTTCAGGAGTGGTTACTCCAATAACTACTTTGAATGCCAACCTTTCTTTGTTCTGGCAAAGTCAAAGGCACGGCCTATCGAGTAGTTGGGCTAAGAGACACGCTCTTCGCGGCCCTAGAGACAAGCTCTCTACTTCTTCAGGAGTCGTTACTCCAATAACTACTTCGAATTCCAACCCTTCTTTGTTCCGGCAAAGTCAAAGGCACGGCCTATCGAGTAGTTGTGCAAAGAGACATGCTCTCTGCGGCCCTAGCGAAAAGGCCTCTACCTTCTTCAGGAGTCGTTACACAAATAACTACTCCGACTACCAACCTTTCTTTGTTCCGACAAATTCCAAGGCACGGCCTATCGAGTAGTTGGGCTAAGAGACACGCTCTCCGCGGATCTAGAGACAAGCTCTCTACTTTTTCAGGAGTTGTTACTCCAATAACTACTCCGACTAGTAACCTTTCTTTGTTCCGGCAAAGTCAAAGGCACGGCCTATCGAGTAGTTTGGCTAAGAGGCATGCTCTCCGCGGCCCTAGAGGCAAGTTCTCTACTTATTCAGGAATCGTTACTCCAATTACTACTTCGACTACCAACCTTTCTTTGTTCCGGCAAAGTAAAAGGCATGGCCTATCGAGTAGTTGGGCTAAGAGACATGCTCTCCACGGCCCTAGAGACAAGTTCTCTACCTTCTTCAGGAGTCGTTACTCTAATAACTATTCTGACTACCAACCTTTCTTTGTTCCGGCAAAGTCAAAGGCACGGCCTGTCGAGTAGTTGGGCTAAGAGACATGCTCTCCGCGGCCCTAGAGACAAGTTCTCTACCTTCTTCAGGAGTTGTTACACCAATAACTACTTTGAATACCAACCCGTGTTTGTTCCGGCAAAGTCAAAGGCACAGCCTATCATGTAGTTGGGCTAAGAGACATGCTCTCCGCGGACCTAAAAACAAGGTCTCTACCTCTCTAGGAGTTGTTACTCCAATAACAACTTCGAGTACCGACCTTTCTTTGTTTTGGTAAAGTCAAAGGCACAGTCTATCGAGTAGTTGTGCTATGATACATGCTCTCCACGGCCATAGAGACAAGTTCTCTACCGTCTTCAGGAGTTGTTACTCCAATAACTACTCCGACTACCAACCTTTCTTTGTTCCGGTAAAGTCAAAGGCACGGCCTATCGAGTAGTTGGGCTAAGAGACATGCTCTCCATGGCCCTAGAGACAAGGTCTCTACTTTTTCAGGAGTCGTTACTCCAATAACTACTCCGACTACCAACCTTTCTTTGTTCTGGCAAAGTCAAAGGCACAGCCTATCGAGTAGTTGGGCTAAGAGACACGCTCTCCGCGGACCTAGAGACAAGCTCTCTACTTTTTCAGGAGTGTTACTCCAATAACTACTCCGATTACTAACCTTTCTTTGTTCCGGCAAATTCAATGGCATGGCCTATCGGGTAGTTGGGCTAAGAGAAACGCTCTTCGCGGACCTAGAGACAAGCTCTCTACTTCTTTAGGAGTTGTTAATCCAATAACTACTCCGACTACCAACCTTTCTTTGTTCCGGCAAAGTCAATGCCACGGCCTATCGAGTAGTTGGGCTAAGAGACACGCTCTTCACGGCCCTGGAGGAAAGCTCTCTACTTCTTCAGGAGTTGTTACTCCAATAACTACTCCGACTACCAACCTTCCTTTGCTCTGGCAAAGTCAAAGGCACGGCCTATTGAGTAGTTGGGCTAAGAAACATGCTCTCTGCAGCCCTAGAGACAAGGTCTCTACTTCTTCAGGAGTCGTTACTCTAATAACTACTCTGACTACCAACCTTTCTTTGTTCCGGCAAAGTCAAAGGCACGGCCTATCGAGTAGTTGGGCTAAGAGACATGCTCTCCGCGGCCCTAGAGACAAGTTCTCTACCTTCTTCAGGAGTGGTTACTCCAATAACTGCTTTGAATACCAACCTTTCTTTGTTCCGACAAAGTCAAAGGCACAGCCTATCGAGTAGTTGCGCTAAGAGACACAGTCTTCGCGGCCCTATAGACAAGCTCTCTACTTCTTTCGGAGTCGTTACTCCAATAACTACTCCGACTACCAACCTTTCTTTGTTCCGGCAAAGTCAATGGCACGGCCTATCGAGTAGTTGGGCTAAGAGACACGTTCTTCGCGGCTCTAGAGACATGCTCTCTACTTCTTCAGGAGTTGTTACTCCAATAACTCCTCTGACTACCAACCTTTCTTTGTTAAGGCAAAGTCAATGGCACGGCATATCGAGTAGTTGGGATAAGAGACACGCTCTTCGCGGCCTTGGAGACAAGCTCTCTACTTCTTCAAGAGTTGTTACGCCAATAACTACTCTGACTACTAACCTTTCTTTATTCTGGCAAAGTCAATGGCACGGCCTATCGAGTAGTTGGGCTAAGACACACGCTCTTCGCGGACCTAGAAACAAGGTCTCTACCTCTCTAGGAGTTGTTACTCCAATTACAACTTCGAGTACCGACCTTTCTTTGTTATGGCAAAGTCAAGGGCACAGTCTATCGAGTAGTTGGGCTAAGAGACATGCTCTCCGCGGCCATAGAGACAAGTTCTCTACCTTCTTCAGGAGTTGTTACTCTAATAACTACTCTGACTACCAACCTTTCTTTGTTCCAGCAAAGTCAAAGGCACGGCCTATCGAGTAGTTGGGCTAAGAGACAGGCTCTCCGCGGCCCTAGAGACAAGGCCTCTACCTTCTTCAGGAGTCGTTACTCCAATAACTATTTTGAATACCAACATTTCTTTGTTCTGGCAAAGTCAAAGGCACGTCCTATCGAGTAGTTGGCCTAAGAGACATGCTCTCCACGGCCCTAGAGACAAGGCCTCTACCTTCTTTAGGAGTCGTTACTCTAATAACTACTCTGACTACCAACCTTTCTTTGGTCCGGCAAAGTCAAAGGCACGGCCTATCGAGTAGTTGGGCTAAGAGACATGCTCTCTGCGGCCCTAGAGACAAGGTCTCTACTTCTTCAGGAGTCGTTACTCCAATAACTACTTCGAATACCAACCCTTCTTTGTTCCGGCAAAGTCAAAGGCACGGCCTATCGAGTAGTTGGGCTAAGAGACATGCTCTCCGCGGCCCTAGCGACAAGGCCTCTACCTTCTTCAGGAGTCGTTACTCCAATAACTACTCCGACTACCAACCTTTCTTTGTTCCGACAAAGTCAAAGGCACGGCCTATCGAGTAGTTGGGCTAAGTGACACGCTCTCCGCGGATCTAGAGACAAGCTCTCTACTTTTTTAGGAGTTGTTACTCCAATAACTACTCCGACTACTAACCTTTCTTTGTTCCGGTAATGTCAAAGGCACGACTTATCGAGTAGTTTGGCTAAGAGGCATGCTCTCTGCGGCCCTAGAGGCAAGTTCTCTACTTTCTTCAGGAATCGTTACTCCAATAACTACTCCGACTACCAACCTTTCTTTGTTCCGGAAAAGACAAAGGCATGGCCTATCGAGTAGTTGGGCTAAGAGACATGCTCTCTGCGGCCCTAGCGAAAAGGCCTCTACCTTCTTCAGGAGTCGTTACTCCAATAACTACTCCGACTACCAACCTTTCTTTGTTCCGACAAAGTCCAAGGCACGGCCTATCGAGTAGTTGGGCTAAGAGACACGCTCTCCGCGGCCCTAGAGGCAAGTTCTCTACCTTATTCAGGAATCGTTACTCCAATTACTACTCCGACTACCAACCTTTCTTTGTTCTGGCAAAGTAAAAGGCAAGGCCTATCGAGTAGTTGGGCTAAGAGACATGCTCTCCACGGCCCTAGAGACAAGTTCTCTACCTTTTTCAGGAGTCGTTACTCTAATAACTATTCCGACTACCAACCTTTCTTTGTTTCGGCAAAGTCAAAGGCACGGCCTATCGAGTAGTTGGGCTAAGAGACATGCTCTCCGCGGCCCTAGAGACAAGTTCTCTACCTTCTTCAGGAGTCGTTACACCAATAACTACTTTGAATACCAACCCGTGTTTGTTCCGGCAAACTCAAAGGCACAGCCTATCAAGTAGTTGGGCTAAGAGACATGCTCTCCGCGGTCCTAAAAACAAGGTCTCTACCTCTCTAGGAGTTGTTACTCCAATAACAACTTCGAGTACCGACCTTTCTTTGTTTTGGTAAAGTCAAAGGCATAGTCTATCGAGTAGTTGGGCTATGATACATGCTCTCCACGGCCATAGAGACAAGTTCTCTACCGTCTTCAGGAGTTGTTACTCCAATAACTACTACGACTACCAACCATTCTTTGTTCTGGTAAAGTCAAAGGCACGGCCTATCGAGTAGTTGGGCTAAGAGACATGCTATCCATGGCCCTAGAGACAAGGTCTCTACTTCTTCAGGAGTCGTTACTCCAATAACTACTCCGACTACCAACCTTCCTTTGCTCCGGCAAAGTCAAAGGCACGGCCTATTGAGTAGTTGGGCTAAGAAACATGCTCTCTGCGGCCCTAGAGACAAGGTCTCTACTTCTTCAGGAGTCGTTACTCTAATAACTACTCTGACTACCAACCTTTCTTTGTTCTGGCAAAGTCAAAGGCACGGCCTATCGAGTAGTTGGGCTAAGAGACATGCTCTCCGCGGCCGTAGAGACAAGTTCTCTACCTTCTTCAGGAGTGGTTACTCCAATAACTACTTTGAATACCAACCTTTCTTTGTTCCGGCAAAGTCAAAGGCACGGCCTATCGAGTAGTTGCGCTAAGAGACACGGTCTTCGTGGCCCTATAGACAAGCTCTCTACTTCTTTCGGAGTCGTTACTCAAATAACCACTCCGACTACCAACCTTTCTTTGTTCCGGCAAAGTCAATGGCACGGCCTATCGAGTAGTTGGGCTAAGAGACACGTTCTTCGCGGCTCTAGAGACATGCTCTCTACTTCTTCAGGAGTTGTTACTCCAATAACTCCTCTGACTACCAACCTTTCTTTGTTAAGGGAAAGTCAATGGCACGGCATATCGAGTAGTTGGAATAAGAGACACGCTCTTCGCGGCCTTGGAGACAAGCTCTCTACTTCTTCAAGAGTTGTTACGCCAATAACTACTCCGACTACTAACCTTTCTTTATTCTGGCAAAGTCAATGGCACGGCCTATCGAGTATTTGGGCTAAGACACACGCTCTTCGCGGCCCTAGAGACAAGCTCTCTACTTCTTCAGGTGTTGTTACACCAATAACTACTCCGACTACTAACCTTTCTTTGTTCCGGCAAAGTCAAAGGCACAGCCTATCGAACAGTTGGGCTAAGAGACATGCTCTCCGCGACCCTAGAGACAAGGTCTCTACTTGATTAGGAGTTATTACTCCAATAACTACTTCGAATACCAACCTTTCTTTGTTCCGGTGAAGTCAAAGGCACGGGCTATCGAGTAGTTGGGCTAAGAGACATGCTCTCCGCGGACCTAGAAACAAGGTCTCTACCTCACTAGGAGTTGTTACTCCAATTACAACTTCGAGTACCGACCTTTCTTTGTTATGGCAAAGTCAAGGGCACAGTCTATCGAGTAGTTGGGCTAAGAGACATGCTCTCCGTGGCCATAGAGACAAGTTCTCTACCTTCTTCAGGAGTTGTTACTCTAATAACTACTCTGACTACCAACCTTTCTTTGTTCCAGCAAAGTCAAAGGCACGGCCTATCGAGTAGTTGGGCTAAGAGACATGCTCTCCGCGGCCCTAGAGACAAGGCCTCTACCTTCTTCAGGAGTCGTTACTCCAAAAACTACTTTGAATACCAACATTTCTTTGTTCCGGCAAAGTCAAAGGCACGGCCTATCGAGTAGTTGGGCTAAGAGACATGCTCTCCACGGCCCTAGAGACAAGGCCTCTACCTTCTTTAGGAGTCGTTACTCTAATAACTACTCTGACTACCAACCTTTCTTTGGTCCGGCAAAGTCAAAGGCACGGCCTATCGAGTAGTTGGGCTAAGAGACATGCTCTCCACGGCCCTAGAGACAAGTTCTCTACCTTCTTCAGGAGTGGTTACTCCAATAACTACTTTGAATGCCAACCTTTCTTTGTTCTAGCAAAGTCAAAGGCACGGCCTATCGACCAGTTGGGCTAAGAGACACGCTCTTCGCGGCCCTAGAGACAAGCTCTCTACTTCTTCAGGAGTCGTTACTCCAATAACTACTTTCAATACCAACATTTCTTTGTTCCGGCAAAGTCAAAGGCACGGCCTATCAAGTAGTTGGTCTAGGAGACATGCTCTCTGCATCCCTAGAGACAAGTTCTCTACCTTCTTAGGAGTCGTTACTCCAATAACTACTCCGACTTCCAACCTTTCTTTGTTCCGGCAAAGTCAATGGCACGGCCTATCGAGTAGTTAGGCTAAGAGACACGCTCTTAGCGGCCCAAGAGACAAGCTCTCTACTTCTTCAGGAGTTGTTACTCCAATAACTACTCCGACTACCAACCTTTCTTTGTTTCTGCAAAGGCAATGGCACGACCTATCGAGTAGTTGAGCTAAGAGACACGTTCTTCGCGGCTCTAGAGACATGCTCTCTACTTCTTCAGGAGTTGTTACTCCAATAACTCCTCTGACTACCAACCTTTCTTTGTTAAGGCAAAGTCAATGGCACGGCATATCGAGTAGTTGGGATAAGAGACACGCTCTTCGCGGCCTTGGAGACAAGCTCTCTACTTCTTCAAGAGTTGTTACGCCAATAACTACTCCGACTGCTAACCTTTCTTTATTCTGGCAAAGTCAATGGCACGACCTATCGAGTAGTTGGGCTAAGAGACACGCTCTTCGCGGCCCTAGAGACAAGCTCTCTACATCTTCAGGAGTTGTTACACCAATAACTACTCCGACTACTAACCTTTCTTTGTTCCGGCAAATTCAAAGGCACAGCCTGTCGAACAGTTGGGCTAAGAGACATGCTCTCCGCGACCCTAGAGACAAGGTCTCTACTTGTTTGGGAGTTATTACTCCAATAACTACTTCGAATACCAACCTTTCTTTGTTCCGGCGAAGTCAAAGGCACGGCCTATCGAGTAGTTGGGCTAAGAGACATGCTCTCCGCGGACCTAGAAACAAGGTCTCTACCTCTCTAGGAGTTGTTACTCCAATTACAACTTCGAGTACCGACCTTTCTTTGTTATGGCAAAGTCAAGGGCACAGTCTATCGAGTAGTTGGGCTAAGAGACATGCTCTCCGCGGCCATAGAGACAAGTTCTCTACCTTCTTCAGGAGTTGTTACTCTAATAACTACTCTGACTACCAACCTTTCTTTGTTCCAGCAAAGTCAAAGGCACGGCCTATCGAGTAGTTGGGCTAAGAGACATGCTCTCCGCGGCCCTAGAGACAAGGCCTCTACCTTCTTCAGGTGTTGTTACTCCAATAACTACTTTGAATACCAACATTTCTTTGTTCCGGCAAAGTCAAAGGAACGGCCTATCGAGTAGTTGGGCTAAGAGACATGCTCTCCACGGCCCTAGAGACAAGGCCTCTACCTTCTTTAGGAGTCGTTACTCTAATAACTACTCTGACTACCAACCTTTCTTTGGTCCGGCAAAGTCAAAGGCACGGCCTATCGAGTAGTTGGGCTAAGAGACATGCTCTCCACGGCCCTAGAGACAAGTCCTCTACCTTCTTAGGAGTCGTTACTCCAATAACTACTCTGACTACCAACCTTTCTTTGTTCCGGCAAAGTCAATGGCACGGCCTATCGAGTAGTTGGGCTAAGAGACACGCTCTTAGCGGCCCAAGAGACAAGCTCTCTACTTCTTCATTCAGGAGTTGTTACTCCAATAACTACTCCGACTACCAACCTTTCTTTGTTTCGGCAAAGGCAATGGCACGGCCTATCGAGTAGTTGGGCTAAGAGACACGCTCTTCGCGACCCTGGAGACAAGCTCTCTACTTCTTTAGGAGTTGTTACTCCAATAACTACTCCGACTACCAACCTTTCTTTGTTCCGGCAAAGTCAAAGGCACGGCCTATCGAGTAGTTGGGCTAAGATACATGCTCTCTGCGGCCCTAGAGACAAGGTCTCTACTTCTTCAGGAGTCGTTACACCAATAACTACTTTGAATACCAACCCTTCTTTGTTCCGGCAAAGTCAAAGGCACGGCCTATCGAGTAGTTGGGCTAAGAGACATGCTCTCCGCGGCCCTAGCGACAAGGCCTCTACCTTCTTTAGGAGTCGTTACTCCAATAACTACTCCGACTACCAACCTTTCTTTGTTCCGACAAAGTCAAAGGCACGGCCTATCGAGTAGTTGGGCTAAGTGACACGCTCTCCGCGGATCTAGAGACAAGCTCTCTACTTTTTCAGGAGTTGTTACTCCAATAACTACTCCGACTACTAACCTTTCTTTGTTCCGGCAAAGTCAAAGGCACGACCTATCGAGTAGATTGGCTAAGAGGCATGCTCTCTGCGGCCCTAGAGGCAAGTTCTCTACTTTCTTCAGGAATCGTTACTCCAATAACTACTCCGACTACCAACCTTTCTTTGTTCCGGAAAACACAAAGGCATGGCCTATCGAGTAGTTGGGCTAAGAGACATGCTCTCCACGGCCCTAGAGACAAGTTCTCTACCTTCTTCTGGAGTCGTTACTCTAATAACTATTCTGACAACCAACCTTTCTTTGTTCCGGCAAAGTCAAAGGCACGGCCTATCGAGTAGTTGGGCTAAGAGACATGCTCTCCGCGGCCCTAGAGACAAGTTCTCTACCTTCTTTAGGAGTCGTTACACCAATAACTACTTTGAATACCAACCCGTGTTTGTTCCGGCAAAGTCAAAGGCACAGCCTATCAAGTAGTTGGGCTAAGAGACATGCTCTTCGCGGCCCTAAAGACAAGTTCTCTACCTTCTTCAGGAGTCGTTACTCAAATAACTACTCCGACTACCAACCTTTCTTTGTTCCGGCAAAGTCAAAGGCACGGCCTATCGAGTTGTTGGGATAAGAGACACGCTCTTTGTAACACCCGGTTTATAAAAGAACATAAACCGAGCAATCATATACGTGCCAGGATCAAGTCACACGTATATACAACAGAATGAACAGTATATCATAGCACATATCACGTAAAAAGACATAATAAAGCGAATACGAATGTTATTTATTACAATAATGACAAAATGTCTGATACAGCGGAAGCGAAGTACAAAATACGATAAAGCTCTCCGAAGCTGAAGCAGGGCGCCACAGGGACGTCGACTGGGAGACGAAGCACCTAGAAGTCCTCGTAGTCCTGGTAGCGCTGGACGAACTCCCTCGTGTCGGCAGGAACTGAGCAGCAGTAGCGTAGCCAAGAGGAAAAAGTAGAGAAGAGGCAAGAGTGAGTACACAACTTGTACTCAACAAGTATAACACAAACTATGAGGCTCTAGGCTGGCTGACTCAACTGCATTAGCTTTTAAGTGTTGGCAAAATTTTATTAAAGCTATTTACTACGAGTTGATGAATTACCATTGACCCAGTTACATAGTAATTAATCAAATTTAATCATGATACTACTGAGAACCAAAACCAAAACCAAACCACCAAGGTAAACCCCGAGAAGCACCTCCCTCGTCGGAAGGAGATAACTTCACTAATCAAAAGGAGGATCTGGGCCGCTCATAACCGTGAGCACGGCTAGTATACCAGTTTTACACTCTGCAGAGGTTGCACATCTTTACCCACAAGTCGTGAGCTACGCCAGTTGTTCATCACACTTCCTTAGGTGAGATGGCCAGCGACTCACTACGAGGCCTTTAGAAAGAATCTCGTTGGTAAGGCGTAACCGCGAGAGTTAGGTCGGCGACGATGGGGCCCACCTCCGGGGGTACAAGCACATGAGCGCAATCCAAGCACAGACCAAGCCGGAGGAGCAGGGACCATTGAAGTTTACTACTCTTGCCCCGCAGGTAAGTTACTCCAAACCAAAAAGATCTAGTTATTACGCCAAGTCTATCCCATTCTAGCCTTGTGGTAGCGCTGTTGTCCCAGGTTGTCGCTCTATGAACCGGTCCTTATGGAGAGTGGCCAACCAGGCAGTAAGCACCGTGCTGGCCCCCTAAACCATGTTTCTAAAAAAAACATCTTTTAACGAGAAGTGAGCCACTCAAGCCACACAGAGTGCCACTCTCAGAATTAAGTTCAAGTAAACCATTAATCAAATTAATTAAAAAGGACCAGAGTGTGTTATAGCGCAGCAACCTAGCACAACTAACCAAAATGCATCCCAAAGGTATATATTAAGGATATAAACTGGCTAGGAAATCCTTAAAGGCATACAGTATTAAAATGCAGTATGAAATTGTAATTAAAAGTGATAGGTTGTTCATGTTATACTTGCCTTCCTCGTACTGCTCCTGCTGCTGCTCAAACTGATCCGAAGACGGCTGCTCCGGGTACTGGTACTGGGGCTCCTCAGGTAGCTCAGTGTCTACTCACGAACACATGGCCAAAACAATGCACGAAAATAAGCATACAAGCAAACATTATCAAAAACTATGAAACAGTACATCAATACATGAAAACAGCGCACAAAACTATTCTAGAACTATTCTACGCGTTACAACGATCGCGTGGATATAAAGAACGCTAAAAACGGAGCTAAAACGCGTTTTCTAGGCTAAAAACAAGTTCTAGGGGCTTATTTGTAAGAAAAACAGAGTTCCAGGGGGTTTTCTGCTAAAACCGAGGACTAAAACGTAAATAAACATTAAATCTAAGGGCTAACGTGCAAAACCAACGGCTCTGGACGGCGGGTTTGAAAACCAGGAAGCTCAGGGTGTTAAGTGCTAAAAACCGGACCTGGATCTAATTGTTTTTGAACTACCAGGGACGGCGGGTTTATTTCTGGAAAGTTGGGGGGTTCTTTAGAAAGATTGCCAGGCCGAACCGTTATCTAAGGATATGGGCCGCTGGATTGAGATCTGGTGGCTTAGATCTAATGCAACTCTGATCTAATCCCGAGCGTCGAAACCGGATCGAACGGCTCGGACCTAACTGGGCGCGGGGCGGCGGCGGAGCTCGCCGGGGAAACCTTTCCCGCGGCGGCCTGGCTTGGGAGCTCGCCGGAGATGCCCAATCCGGCGCTCCGGGGGCCAATCCGAGTGGGGCTTTGGCCTGGGATGGAGTACGCGGCATGCGTAATCCACCTGGGCCTCGTGCGCGGGGAGGGGAGGCTCGGGGCGGCGTGTGAGGCGGTGGTGGCGGGCCTACGCGGCGGTGACGCCGGTGTGCGCGCGCGCGCTGTGCTGGGCTCGGGTCCGGCCGGGGTTTGGTCGAGGAGCGAGCGTGCGGCCCGGCGAACTCGTCCAGAGGCCCTTGGAGGCAGGTAGGGGCGCTGGCGTGGCGTGCGGCCGTGCAGAGCGGCACTGGCGGCCGTGGTTTGCCGGCGGCGGTGTTCTGGGCGCGGACGGGGGCTACGGGCCTAAGAGATCTAGCGTAAACGAAACAAGAAGTCGGGCAGAGGCTCACCAAGGTGTTGGATCGAAGAACGAGTCCGGCGCAGGGGGTCGACGGCGATGTCCTGCGGCGGAGCTCAACGGAGCTCGCGGAGGAGGATGCTGGGGGTTGCGTCTGGCTCCTAGTTCTCCACGGGCATGTGCGAAGGTGCTCTGCGATCCCAGGAGAAGGGTTAACATGGCTGGAGGATCACCGGAGTTGGGCAATGGCACGGAGCCGGGCTCACCTGCAGCGGGGTTCGGGCCGAAATTCGGCGTGCACCCGGGTCAGGATCGGACAAGGAGACTCCGGGGAGTTTCCAGGCGTCGAGGCGGAGCTGTCGCGCCGCTTGGCTGGAGCTCTGGTGCAACGGGGCGGCGTGGCCGCGGCGGCGCAGAGGAGCGGCGCTGGGCGGAGCAGGGCGTGGCGCAGCGAGCTGGGGTTTGGGGGCGGCGAAGGGAGTGGATGGGGTGCGAGGGGGGTGCCTTGGGCCCCTTTTGTAGGGCGGCGGCCAACCTGGGCGTGCGCGCCCGGGGTTGGGAAACCGGCGAGATCCCCGGCGGGAGTCGCGGGCGGGCGTTGCGGGAGGAAGGCGACGGGGCTGACCGGTGGGGTCCCGGCGCAGCGAGACGGGGCGAGCGCGAGCGGGGTGCCGCTGGCGGGTGGGACCGGCAGGTCGGGCGGGCGAGGCGCGCGCGATGCGGGCCGGGCGCTGGCGAGCGGGGTGACGCGGGGGCGCGCTGACGAGCGGGCCCAGGCGGTGCGGGTGAGAGAGTGGGGAGCGGTTGGGCCGCTCGCGGTGAGCCAGGCCGGGGAGCGGGCTGGGCTGGGGTCTGGCTTGCGGGCCTGCGTGGAGAAGGGCTGAGGCGCGTGGGCTGGACCGCCCGGGAAGGGAGAGGGAAGTGGGCCGGGTTGTTTTGGGTTGGGTTTTCCTTTTTCTATTTCTATTTCTATTTATAAACCAATCAAAGTTTGAATTCAAAATTGAATTTGAATTCAAACCACACTCAAATAAAATTATGCACCAGCATGAATGCAACAAAAATTTAAACTTATGATAAATTTTAATTAATTAAGGAACAAAAATTAGATTAAATGCCAACTAAACACAATAAACCTTAGAAAATTTAACTAAAGCCAATTAATTTATTAATAAATGCTGAAATTTAAATTAGGGTGTTACATACCCTACCCCCTTAAAGAAATCTCGTCCCCGAGATTTAGCTGGGCTGGCTAGCAAAGAGATCTGGATATGTCTTCTTCAACTCATCTTCTCGCTCCCAAGTAGCCTCAGCTTCACTGTGGTGACTCCACTGAACTCTGCACATCTTGATGTGCTTGTTCCGAGTAACCCTCTCTGATGTCTCCAGAATCTTTACCGGATGCTCAGTATAAGTCAGATCCTCCTGGACATCGACTCCATCCAGGGGTGCCTGCTCCTCGGGTACTCGCAAACACCTCTTCAGCTGAGATATATGGAAGACATCATGAACTCCCGAGAGACTGAGAGGTAACTCCAGGCGATAAGCAACTTCGCCTTTCCGCTCTAGCACCTTGAATGGCCCCACATACCGAGGTGCTAACTTCCCTTTGACATTAAATCTGCGGATTCCTCTCATCGGAGACACCTTCAGATACACATAATCACCGACACTGAAGGTCAGGTCTCTCCGTTTGCCATCTGCATAGCTCTTCTGTCTGCTCTGTGCAATCCTCAGATTTTCTCGCACAGCCTGAACCATCTGCTCTGCATCATCTATGATCTCAGGGCCAAAGAGCTGCTTCTCACCGATCTGATCCCAATAGAGAGGAGTCCTGCACTTTCTGCCATACAATGCCTCAAAGGGAGACTTCTTCAGACTGGCCTGATAGCTGTTGTTATATGAGAACTCAGCAAAAGACAGGCACTTATCCCAACTAGTACCGTACTGAATGGCACAAGCTCTCAGCATATCTTCCAACACTTGGTTGGTTCTCTCTGTCTGCCCATCTGTCTGAGGGTGATAAGCCGTACTGAAACGCAACTTCGTATCCAACGAATCATGGAGCTGCTCCCAGAAACGAGAAGTGAACTGAGACCCTCTGTCAGATATAATCTTCTTCGGCACACCATGCAAGCAGACAATCCGAGAGATGTACAACTCTGCAAGTCTAGCACCGGAGTAAGTAGTGTTCACTGGAATGAAGTGAGCAACCTTCGTCAATCGATCCACTACTACCCAAATGGAGTTGTACCCTTTCTGAGTACGAGGCAATCCAACTATGAAATCCATCGTGATCTCCTCCCATTTCCACTCTGGAATCTTCAAAGGCTGCAACAGACCTGCTGGCCTCTGATGCTCAGCCTTGACACGCTGACAGGTGTCACAAATAGCCACGTACTCTGCCACTGAACGCTTCATCCCATACCACCAGAAACGTTCCTTCAGATCATAGTACATCTTCGTGCTGCCCGGATGGATAGAGTAAGCTGTATCATGGGCCTCACTCAGAATCAACTTCCGAAGATCATGCACATCAGGCACGCAGATCCGGTTCTTGTACCACAAGGTACCCTGATCATCCTCTCTGAAATGAGGAGCCTTGCCCTTCTTGAGCAACTCACGAATCTCCTGCAGCTTCTCATCATCTTTCTGATGCTGCCTGATCTCTGCCTCTAGGGTCGGTACTGCCTCAAATGCTGTACTGGAGGTATGATGCAAGAAGCCCAGACTCAGCTGCTCGAACTCCTCGCATAACTCTGGAGGCATCTGGAAAGCCACGGCCATGTTGACATAACTTCTTCTGCTCAGAGCATCTGCTACAACATTGGCCTTGCCCGGATGATAGTGAATCTCCAGATCATAGTCCTTGACCAACTCTAGCCATCTTCTCTGCCGCATGTTCAGCTCATTCTGCGTGAAAATATACTTGAGGCTCTTGTGATCAGTGTAGATATCACACCGCTGCCCATACAAGTAATGCCTCCAAATCTTCAGAGCATGCACAACTGCGGCTAACTCAAGATCATGAGTAGGATAATTCAGCTCATGCCGGCGTAGCTGCCGTGAAGCATAAGCTATCACTCTGCCCTCCTGCATCAGAACACACCCAAGACCATCCTTCGAAGCATCACAATATACCGTGAACCTCTTCGTCTGGTCTGGCAGAGTCAGGACTGGCGCCGTAGTCAACCTCTTCTTCAGCTCATCAAAGGCCATCTGACGCTCATCAGTCCATACGAAAGCCACATTCTTCTCCAGCAAAGAAGTCAAAGGCTTCGCGATCTTGGAGAAATTCTCAATGAACCTCCGATAATATCCTGCTAAGCCCAAGAAAGATCTGACTTCCTTCACTGTCTGCGGTGTCTCCCACTCGAGCACATCCTTCACCTTGCTCGGATCAACAGCAACGCCTCCCTGAGAGATAACATGACCGAGGAATGGAACCTCGTCAATCCAGAACTCGCACTTGCTGAACTTGGCATACAGCTGATGCTCTCTCAATCTCTGCAATACGAGTCTCAAATGCTCCTCATGCTCTTCTTCCGTCTTGGAAAAGATCAGAATATCATCAATGAAAATCACCACGAAGACATCCAGATAATCCATGAAGACCATGTTCATCAGATGCATGAAGAAAGCCGGGGCATTAGTCAAGCCGAAGGACATGACTGTATACTCATATAGCCCGTACTTGCAGGTGAATGCCGTCTTCGGAATATCCCCGGGACGGATCCTCAGCTGAAAATAACCCGAACGAAGATCAATCTTCGAGAATATACGAGCACCTCGAAGCAAATCGAAGAGATCCTCAATACGGGGCAGTGGATGCTTGTTCTTGATAGTAACTGCATTCAGCTCCCGATAATCCACACACATCCTCTTCGAGCCATCCTTCTTATCTACTAGCAGCAATGGAAAAGCCCAAGGAGAGAAGCTGCGACGGATATAGCCCTTGGCTAGCAACTCATCAATAGTCTTCTTTACTTCTTCATGCTCTATAGGTGCCATACGGTAGGGCCGCTTTGCAATAGGAGCTGTGCCAGGCAAGAGATCAATACAAAACTCAATGGCGCGTTCAGGCGGCATACCTGGCAAATCATCCGGAAAGACATCCGGGAATTCAGACACCACGCGAATACCGTCCGTGGGTCTAGCCTCCATCTGATGAAGAAATCCAGAAGGCTCTACGGCACTGATAACAACCTCTTGGCCACTGGAAGCTGATAGCAAGACTGTCCTCTGAGCACAATCTATCCGAACTCCCCATTTGGCCAGAGTCTCCATTCCCAGAATGACATCAATGCCCTTGGTGTCTAGCACCATCAGATCAGTACAGAACTCTACTCCCCTCAAGGAAATACTGACTCTCGGGCAGTAAGTGTGAGACCTCAACTGTCCTCCCGGTGAAGATACTAACAGGCACCTCTTTAATGTGCTAGTATGAATACCATGATGCTCGACAAAAGACTGAGTAATGAAGGAATGCGTAGCACCAGTATCAAAAAGCACTGTAGCTGGATATGAATTAACCATGAACGTACCAATAACCACGTTGGGAGCCTCGGCCGCTGACTCGGCCGTCACGTGGTTCACTCTGCCCTGTGCTGGCGCCCTGGGCTGAGCTGGGCGCCCCTGCTGTCCCGCCTGCGCCTTCCGGGGGCAAGCGTTGGCGTAGTGCCCCGGCTGGCCGCAGTGAAAGCAGGTGCGAGGAGGTCCCTGAGCCTGCTGTCCGGTAGGAGCTGCCGGACGTGGAGCCTGCGGTGCTGGTGGAGCTGCACGAGCCGGAGGTGCCGGTAACCTCGGGCCTTGACCTGCCTGCTGCTGTCGAGGCGGGTACTGCTGCGGTGGCCTCTGCTGGTACTGCTGAGGAGGCCGGTACTGCTGCTGGTACTGCTGGGGCTGCTGGAGTCGAGGACGAGTGTTGCTGCCGGAAGCAACGGGGACAACCTTCCTCTTCTTGTCCTCCATCTCCAAGTGCTTACGCTCAGTGTTGAGCGCACTGTCAACCAGATGGTTGAAGTCGTCGAAGCGGAGGTTGAGCAGCGCGTACTGGAGGTAGTCCTCAAGACCCTCCATGAAGTGCTCCTGCTTCTTGCGGTCATCCGCAACCTCGGCAGGGGCGTAGCGAGCCAGCTGAAGAAAGCGATCACGATACTCCGTGACCGACATAGTCCCCTGAATTCACAAAGACAGATAGATATCGGAAGATTAACTCAAGATTCATAAGGATAGAACAAGGGGCATTAGCTCAAAAGAAAACGCTGAATGATTATTCTTAAGATTACCTGCTTCAGTGCAAGGAACTCCTTCTGTTTCATCTTCATAACGCCCGCGGGGACGTTGTGGCTGCGGAAGCGCTCCCTGAACTGGAGCCAGGTGAGAGACTCGCGGTCATGGACCGGGTGGGACTCCCACCAGTCCAAAGCTGCCCCTCGCAGCTGTCCTGCTGCGTACAGAACCCGCTCACGATCATCGCACTGGGCGATGTCCAGCTGACGCTCCACTGCACGGAGCCAGTCGTCAGCCTGAAGAGGGTCGGACGTGTGAGAGAACGTCGGCGGGTGACCCCTCAGGAACTCAGCACGCCTGTCGCGAGGCTGCGGCGGTGGAGGAGGCGGAGGCTGAGTGTGAGCGTGCTGAAGAGCCTGAACGGTGTTGTTCAGGGTAGCCATCATCTGCATCTGGAGCTGGAAGTACTACTCCGGAGTCAAGGGTGGAGGCATCGGGATCCCAGTACCCTGGTTGTTCTGACCCTGCTGCTGGCCAGAACCTAAACCGGTGCTCCTGGTGTTCACCATCTGATTTGAACAAAAGATTTCACGAGTAAGGATATTGCAGGAATAAACTCAGATGGATATGATAACTCTTAGCGGAAAAGACTCAGCCATGATAAAGTAGACAGGATAGAGTTGACGGTTTTACCCCCAACGATCTAAGTCATTTTATTAATTAGTTAACTTTAACACCTGAGTGATTTTCTTTAAACAAATTTAAACTTCTAAGCTATGCAATCATTCAAAAATCCAAATCAAACATGTAGCATAATAACAAGCAGACAATTTTCACGACTTAGCCGAGTTTAACAATAGACTCGACTAACACAACGCGTCGCAGAACGTGCTATCGTGTTATTATAAAAAGGTCACCTAGCTATGCTCATGGTGGTCAGATGACTGATTCAGGCCAAAATCTACGAAACTATTCTTCAGAGAGAGAAATCAAGGCAAGAAGGGTAAAAAGTCAAAGAAGTCAAGGAGTATAATAGTAAAATAGTTTCAGCAGACAAGGATTGGTGAGAAGAAGTCCTAAAACTCGACCAGTTCTATCTAGGCTTCGTCCTACAGTCGATATGGCTCTGATACCACTCTGTAACACCCGGTTTATAAAAGAACATAAACCGAGCAATCATATACGTGCCAGGATCAAGTCACACGTATATACAACAGAATGAACAGTATATCATAGCACATATCACGTAAAAAGACATAATAAAGCGAATACGAATGTTATTTATTACAATAATGACAAAATGTCTGATACAGCGGAAGCGAAGTACAAAATACGATAAAGCTCTCCGAAGCTGAAGCAGGGCGCCACAGGGACGTCGACTGGGAGACGAAGCACCTAGAAGTCCTCGTAGTCCTGGTAGCGCTGGACGAACTCCCTCGTGTCGGCAGGAACTGAGCAGCAGTAGCGTAGCCAAGAGGAAAAAGTAGAGAAGAGGCAAGAGTGAGTACACAACTTGTACTCAACAAGTATAACACAAACTATGAGGCTCTAGGCTGGCTGACTCAACTGCATTAGCTTTTAAGTGTTGGCAAAATTTTATTAAAGCTATTTACTACGAGTTGATGAATTACCATTGACCCAGTTACATAGTAATTAATCAAATTTAATCATGATACTACTGAGAACCAAAACCAAAACCAAACCACCAAGGTAAACCCCGAGAAGCACCTCCCTCGTCGGAAGGAGATAACTTCACTAATCAAAAGGAGGATCTGGGCCGCTCATAACCGTGAGCACGGCTAGTATACCAGTTTTACACTCTGCAGAGGTTGCACATCTTTACCCACAAGTCGTGAGCTACGCCAGTTGTTCATCACACTTCCTTAGGTGAGATGGCCAGCGACTCACTACGAGGCCTTTAGAAAGAATCTCGTTGGTAAGGCGTAACCGCGAGAGTTAGGTCGGCGACGATGGGGCCCACCTCCGGGGGTACAAGCACAGGAGCGCAATCCAAGCACAGACCAAGCCGGAGGAGCAGGGACCATTGAAGCTTACTACTCTTGCCCCGCAGGTAAGTTACTCCAAACCAAAAAGATCTAGTTATTACGCCAAGTCTATCCCATTCTAGCCTTGTGGTAGCGCTGTTGTCCCAGGTTGTCGCTCTATGAACCGGTCCTTATGGAGAGTGGCCAACCAGGCAGTAAGCACCGTGCTGGCCCCCTAAACCATGTTTCTAAAAAAAACATCTTTTAACGAGAAGTGAGCCACTCAAGCCACACAGAGTGCCACTCTCAGAATTAAGTTCAAGTAAACCATTAATCAAATTAATTAAAAAGGACCAGAGTGTGTTATAGCGCAGCAACCTAGCACAACTAACCAAAATGCATCCCAAAGGTATATATTAAGGATATAAACTGGCTAGGAAATCCTTAAAGGCATACAATATTAAAATGCAGTATGAAATTGTAATTAAAAGTGATAGGTTGTTCATGTTATACTTGCCTTCCTCGTACTGCTCCTGCTGCTGCTCAAACTGATCCGAAGACGGCTGCTCCGGGTACTGGTACTGGGGCTCCTCAGGTAGCTCAGTGTCTACTCACGAACACATGGCCAAAACAATGCACGAAAATAAGCATACAAGCAAACATTATCAAAAACTATGAAACAGTACATCAATACATGAAAACAGCGCACAAAACTATTCTAGAACTATTCTACGCGTTACAACGATCGCGTGGATATAAAGAACGCTAAAAACGGAGCTAAAACGCGTTTTCTAGGCTAAAAACAAGTTCTAGGGGCTTATTTGTAAGAAAAACAGAGTTCCAGGGGGTTTTCTGCTAAAACCGAGGACTAAAACGTAAATAAACATTAAATCTAAGGGCTAACGTGCAAAACCAACGGCTCTGGACGGCGGGTTTGAAAACCAGGAAGCTCAGGGTGTTAAGTGCTAAAAACCGGACCTGGATCTAATTGTTTTTGAACTACCAGGGACGGCGGGTTTATTTCTGGAAAGTTGGGGGGTTCTTTAGAAAGATTGCCAGGCCGAACCGTTATCTAAGGATATGGGCCGCTGGATTGAGATCTGGTGGCTTAGATCTAATGCAACTCTGATCTAATCCCGAGCGTCGAAACCGGATCGAACGGCTCGGACCTAACTGGGCGCGGGGCGGCGGCGGAGCTCGCCGGGGAAACCTTTCCCGCGGCGGCCTGGCTTGGGAGCTCGCCGGAGATGCCCAATCCGGCGCTCCGGGGGCCAATCCGAGTGGGGCTTTGGCCTGGGATGGAGTACGCGGCATGCGTAATCCACCTGGGCCTCGTGCGCGGGGAGGGGAGGCTCGGGGCGGCGTGTGAGGCGGTGGTGGCGGGCCTACGCGGCGGTGACGCCGGTGTGCGCGCGCGCGCTGTGCTGGGCTCGGGTCCGGCCGGGGTTTGGTCGAGGAGCGAGCGTGCGGCCCGGCGAACTCGTCCAGAGGCCCTTGGAGGCAGGTAGGGGCGCTGGCGTGGCGTGCGGCCGTGCAGAGCGGCACTGGCGGCCGTGGTTTGCCGGCGGCGGTGTTCTGGGCGCGGACGGGGGCTACGGGCCTAAGAGATCTAGCGTAAACGAAACAAGAAGTCGGGCAGAGGCTCACCAAGGTGTTGGATCGAAGAACGAGTCCGGCGCAGGGGGTCGACGGCGATGTCCTGCGGCGGAGCTCAACGGAGCTCGCGGAGGAGGATGCTGGGGGTTGCGTCTGGCTCCTAGTTCTCCACGGGCATGTGCGAAGGTGCTCTGCGATCCCAGGAGAAGGGTTAACATGGCTGGAGGATCACCGGAGTTGGGCAATGGCACGGAGCCGGGCTCACCTGCAGCGGGGTTCGGGCCGAAATTCGGCGTGCACCCGGGTCAGGATCGGACAAGGAGACTCCGGGGAGTTTCCAGGCGTCGAGGCGGAGCTGTCGCGCCGCTTGGCCGGAGCTCTGGTGCAACGGGGCGGCGTGGCCGCGGCGGCGCAGAGGAGCGGCGCTGGGCGGAGCAGGGCGTGGCGCAGCGAGCTGGGGTTTGGGGGCGGCGAAGGGAGTGGATGGGGTGCGAGGGGGGTGCCTTGGGCCCCTTTTGTAGGGCGGCGGCCAACCTGGGCGTGCGCGCCCGGGGTTGGGAAACCGGCGAGATCCCCGGCGGGAGTCGCGGGCGGGCGTTGCGGGAGGAAGGCGACGGGGCTGACCGGTGGGGTCCCGGCGCAGCGAGACGGGGCGAGCGCGAGCGGGGTGCCGCTGGCGGGTGGGACCGGCAGGTCGGGCGGGCGAGGCGCGCGCGATGCGGGCCGGGCGCTGGCGAGCGGGGTGACGCGGGGGCGCGCTGACGAGCGGGCCCAGGCGGTGCGGGTGAGAGAGTGGGGAGCGGTTGGGCCGCTCGCGGTGAGCCAGGCCGGGGAGCGGGCTGGGCTGGGGTCTGGCTTGCGGGCCTGCGTGGAGAAGGGCTGAGGCGCGTGGGCTGGACCGCCCGGGAAGGGAGAGGGAAGTGGGCCGGGTTGTTTTGGGTTGGGTTTTCCTTTTTCTATTTCTATTTCTATTTATAAACCAATCAAAGTTTGAATTCAAAATTGAATTTGAATTCAAACCACACTCAAATAAAATTATGCACCAGCATGAATGCAACAAAAATTTAAACTTATGATAAATTTTAATTAATTAAGGAACAAAAATTAGATTAAATGCCAACTAAACACAATAAACCTTAGAAAATTTAACTAAAGCCAATTAATTTATTAATAAATGCTGAAATTTAAATTAGGGTGTTACACTCTTCGCGGCCCTAGAGACATGCTCTCTAGTTCTTCAGAAGTTATTACTCCAATAACTACTCCGACTACCAACCTTTCTTTGTTCCGGCAAAGTCAAAGGCACGGCCTATCGAGTAGTTGGGATAAGAGGCACGCTCTTCGCGGCCCTAGAGACATGCTCTCTAGTTCTTCGGAAGTTATTACTCCAATAACTACTCCGACTACCAACCTTTCTTTGTTCCGGCAAAGTCAATGGCATGGCCTATCGAGTAGTTGGGCTAAGAGACACGCTCTTCGCGGCCCTGGAGACAAGCTCTCTACTTCTTCAGGAGTTGTTACTCCAATAACTACTCCGACTACCAATCTTTCTTTGTTCCGGCAAAGTCAAAGGCACGGCCTATCGAGTAGTTGGGCTAAGAGACATGCTCTCTGCGGCCCTAGAGACAAGGTCTCTACTTCTTCAGGAGTCGTTACTCCAATAACTACTTCGAATTCCAACCTTTCTTTGTTCCGGCAAAGTCAAAGGCACGGCCTATCGAGTAGTTGGGCTAAGAGACATGCTCTCTGCGGCCCTAGCGATAAGGCCTCTACCTTCTTCAGGAGTCGTTACTCCAATAACTACTCCGACTACAACCTTTCTTTGTTTCGACAAAGTCTAAGGCACGGCCTATCGAGTAGTTGGGCTAAGAGACACGCTCTCCGCGGATCTAGAGGCAAGCTCTCTACTTTTTCAGGAGTTGTTACTCCAATAACTACTCCGACTACTAACCTTTCTTTGTTCCGGCAAAGTCAAAGGCACGGCCTATCAAGTAGTTGGGCTAAGAGACATGCTCTCCGCGTACCTAGAAACAAGGTCTCTACCTCTCTAGGAGTTGTTACTCCAATAACAACTTCGAGTACCGACCTTTCTTTGTTTTGGTTAAGTCAAAGGCACAGTCTATCGAGTAGTTGGGCTATGATACATGCTCTCCATGGACATAGAGACAAGTTCTCTACCATCTTCAGGAGTTGTTACTCCAATAACTACTCCGACTACCAGCCTTTCTTTGTTCCGGTTAAGTCAAAGGCATGGCCTATCGAGTAGTTGGGCTAAGAGACATGCTCTCCATGGCCCTAGAGACAAGGTCTCTACTTCTTCAGGAGTCGTTACTCCAATAACTACTCCGACTACCAACCTTTCTTTGTTCTGGCAAAGTCAAAGGCACAGCCTATCGAGTAGTTGGGCTAAGAGACACGCTCTCCGCGGACCTAGAGACAAGCTCTCTACTTTTTCAGGAGTTGTTACTCCAATAACTACTTCGATTACTAACCTTTCTTTGTTCCGGCAAAGTCAATGGCATGGCCTATCGGGTAGTTGGGCTAAGAGAAACGCTCTTCGCGGACCTAGAGACAAGCTCTCTACTTCTTCAGGAGTTGTTAATCCAATAACTCCTCTGACTACCAACCATTCTTTGTTAAGGCAAAGTCAACGGCACGGCATATCGGGTAGTTGGGATAAGAGACACGCTCTTCGCGGCCTTGGAGACAAGCTCTCTACATCTTCAAGAGTTGTTACGCCAATAACTACTCCGACTACTAACCTTTCTTTATTCCGGCAAAGTCAAAGGCACGGCCTATCAAGTAGTCGGGCTAAGAGACACGCTCTTCGCGGCCCTAGAGACAAGCTCTCTAGTTCTTCAGGAGTTGTTACTCCAATAACTACTCCGACTACCAACCTTTTTTGTTCCGGCAAAGTCAATGCCACGGCCTATCGAGTAGTTGGGCTAAGAGACACGCTCTTCACGGCCCTGGAGAAAAGCTCTCTACTTCTTCAGGAGTTGTTACTCCAATAACTACTCCGACTACCAACCTTCCTTTGCTCCGGCAAAGTCAAAGGCACGGCCTATTGAGTAGTTGGGCTAAGAAACATGCTCTCTGCGGCCCTAGAGACAAGGTCTCTACTTCTTCAGGAGTCGTTACTCTAATAACTACTCTGACTACCAACCTTTCTTTGTTCTGGCAAAGTCAAAGGCACGGCCTATCGAGTAGTTGGGCTAAGAGACATGCTCTCCGCGGCCCTAGAGACAAGTTCTCTACCTTCTTCTGGAGTGGTTACTCCTATAACTACTTTGAATACCAACCTTTCTTTGTTTCGGCAAAGTCAAAGGCACGGCCTATCGAGTAGTTGCGCTAAGAGACACGGTCTTCGCGGCCCTATAGACAAGCTCTCTACTTCTATCGGAGTCGTTACTCCAATAACTACTCCGACTACCAACCTTTCTTTGTTCCGGCAAAGTCAATGGCACGGCCTATCGAGTAGTTGGGCTAAGAGACACGTTCTTCGCGACTCTAGAGACATGCTCTCTACTTCTTCAGGAGTTGTTACTCCAATAACTCCTCTGACTACCAACCTTTCTTTGTTAAGGCAAAGTCAATGGCACGGCATATCGGGTAGTTGGGATAAGAGACACGCTCTTCGCGGCCTTGGAGACAAGCTCTCTACATCTTCAAGAGTTGTTACGCCAATAACTACTCCGACTACTATCCTTTCTTTGTTCCGGCGAAGTCAAAGGCACGGCCTATCGAGTAGTTGGGCTAAGAGACATGCTCTCCGCGGACATAGAAACAAGGTCTCTACCTCTCTAGGAGTTGTTACTCCAATTACAACTTCGAGTACCGACCTTTCTTTGTTATGGCAAAGTCAAGGGCACAGTCTATCGAGTAGTTGGGCATAGAGACATGCTCTCCGCGGCCATAGAGACAAGTTCTCTACCTTCTTCAGGAGTTGTTACTCTAATAACTACTCTGACTACCAACCTTTCTTTGTTCCAGCAAAGTCAAAGGCACGGCCTATCGAGTAGTTGGGCTAAGAGACATGCTCTCCTTGGCCCTAGAGACAAGGCCTCTACCTTCTTCAGGAGTCGTTACTCCAATAACTACTTTGAATACCAACATTTCTTTGTTCCGGCAAAGTCAAAGGCACGGCCTATCGAGTAGTTGGGCTAAGAGACATGCTCTCCACGGCCCTAGAGACAAGGCCTCTACCTTCTTTAGGAGTCGTTACTCTAATAACTACTCTGACTACCAACCTTTCTTTGGTCCGGCAAAGTCAAAGGCACAGCCTATCGAGTAGTTGGTCTAAGAGACATGCTCTCCGCGGCCCTAGAGACAAGTTCACTACCTTCTTCTGGAGTGGTTACTCCAGTAACTACTTTGAATACCAACCTTTCTTTGTTTCGGCAAAGTCAAAGGCACGGCCTATCGAGTAGTTGCGCTAAGAGACACGGTCCTCGCGGCCCTATAGACAAGCTCTCTACTTCTTTCGGAGTCGTTACTCCAATAACTACTCCGACTACCAACCTTTCTTTGTTCCGGCAAAGTCAATGGCACGGCCTATCGAGTAGTTGGGCTAAGAGACACGTTCTTCGCGGCTCTAGAGACATGCTCTCTACTTCTTCTGGAGTTGTTACTCCAATAACTCCTCTGACTACGAACCTTTCTTTGTTAAGGCAAAGTCAATGGCACGGCATATCGGGTAGTTGGGATAAGAGACACGCTCTTCGCGGCCTTGGAGACAAGCTCTCTACATCTTCAAGAGTTGTCATGCCAATAACTACTCTGACTACTAACCTTTCTTTATTCTGGCAAAGTCAATGGCACGGCCTATCGAGTAGTTGGGCTAAGAGACACGCTCTTCGCGGCCCTAGAGACAAGCTCTCTACATCTTCAGGAGTTGTTACACCAATAACTACTCCGACTACTATCCTTTCTTTGTTCCGGCAAAGTCAAAGGCACGGCCTATCGAACAGTTGGGCTAAGAGACATGCTCTCCGCGACCCTAGAGACAAGGTCTCTACTTGTTTAGGAGTTATTACTCCAATAACTACTTCGAATACCAACCTTTCTTTGTTCCGGCGAAGTCAAAGGCACGGCCTATCGAGTAGTTGGGCTAAGAGACATGCTCTCCGTGGACCTAGAAACAAGGTCTCTACCTCTCTAGGAGTTGTTACTCCAATTACAACTTCGAGTACCGATCTTTCTTTGTTATGGCAAAATCAAGGGCACAGTCTATCGAGTAGTTGGGCTAAGAGACATGCTCTCCGCGGCCATAGAGACAAGTTCTCTACCTTCTTCAGGAGTTGTTACTCTAATAACTACTCTGACTACCAACCTTTCTTTGTTCCAGCAAAGTCAAAGGCACGGCCTATCGAGTAGTTGGGCTAAGAGACATGCTCTTCTTGGCCCTAGAGACAAGGCCTCTACCTTCTTCAGGAGTCGTTACTCCAATAACTACTTTGAGTACCAACATTTCTTTGTTCCGGCAAAGTCAAAGGCACGGCCTATCGAGTAGTTGGGCTAAGAGACATGCTCTCCATGGCCCTAGAGACAAGGCCTCTACCTTCTTTAGGAGTCGTTACTCTAATAACTACTCTGACTACCAACCTTTCTTTGGTCCGGCAAAGTCAAAGGCACGGCCTATCGAGTAGTTGGGCTAAGAGACATGCTCTCCGCGGCCCTAGAGACATGTTTTCTACCTTCTTCAGGAGTGGCTACTCCAATAACTACTTTGAATGCCAACCTTTCTTTGTTCTGGCAAAGTCAAAGGCACGGCCTATCGAGTAGTTGGGCTAAGAGACATGCTCTCCGTGGACCTAGAAACAAGGTCTCTACCTCTCTAGGAGTTGTTACTCCAATTACAACTTCGAGTACCGACCTTTCTTTGTTATGGCAAAGTCAAGGGCACAGTCTATCGAGTAGTTGGGCTAAGAGACATGCTCTCCGCGGCCATAGAGACAAGTTCTCTACCTTCTTCAGGAGTTGTTACTCCAATAACTACTCCGACTACCAACCTTTCTTTGTTTTGGCAAAGTCAAAGGCATGGCCTATCGAGTAGTTGGGCTAAGAGACACGCTCTCCGCGGATCTAGAGACAAGCTTTCTACTTTTTCAGGAGTTGTTACTCCAATAACAACTCCGATTACTAACCTTTCTTTGTTCCGGCAAAGTCAATGGCACGGCCTATCGAGTAGTTCGGCTAAGAGACACGCTCTTTGCGGCCCTAGACACAAGCTCTCTACTTCTTCAGGAGTTGTTACTCCAATAACTACTCCGACTACCAACCTTCCTTTGTTCCGGTAAAGTCAATGGCACGGCCTATCGAGTAGTTGGGCTAAGAGACACGCTCTTCGCGGACCTAGAGACAAGCTCCCTAGTTCTTCAGGAGTTGGTACTCCAATAACTACTCCGACTACCAACCTTTCTTTCTTCTGGCAAAGTCAATGGCATGGCCTATCGAGTAGTTGGGCTAAGAGACACGCTCTTCGCGGCCCTAGAGACAAGGTCTCTACTTCTTCCGGAGTTGTTACTCCAATAACTACTCCGACTACCTACCTTTCATTGTTCCGGCAAAGTCAATGGCACGGCCTATCGAGTAGTTGGGCTAAGAGACACGATCTTCGCGGCCCTAGACACAAGCTCTCTACTTCTTCAGGAGTCGTTACTCCAATAACTACTCCGACTACCAACCTTTCTTTGTTCCGGCAAAGTCAATGCACGGCCTATCGAGTAGTTGGGCTAAGAGACATGTTCTTCGCGGCTCTAGAGACAAGCTGTCTACTTCTTCAGGAGTTGTTACTCTAATAACTACTCTGACTACCAACCTTTCATTGTTCCAGCAAAGTCAATGGCACAGCCTATCGAGTAGTTGGGCTAAGAGACACGCTCTTCGCGGCCCTAGAGACAAGTTCTCTAATTCTTCAGGAGTCGTTACTCCAATAACTACTCCGACTACCAACCTTTCTTTGTTCCGGGAAAGTCAATGGCACGGCCTATCGAGTAGTTAGGCTAAGAGACACGCTCTTCGCGGCCCTGGAGACAAGCTCTCTACTTCCTCAGGAGTTGTTACTCCAATAACTACTCGGACTACCAACCTTTCTTTGTTCCGGCAAAGTCAAAGGCACGGCCTATTGAGTAGTTGGGATAAGAGACATGCTCTCTGCGGCCCTAGAGACAAGGTCTCTACTTCTTCAGGAGTCGTTACTCCAATAACTACTTCGAATACCAACCCTTCTTTGTTCCGGCAAAGTCAAAGGCATGGCCTATCGAGTAGTTGGGCTAAGAGACATGCTCTCCGCGGCCCTAGAGACAAGGCCTCTACCTTCTTCAGGAGTCGTTGCTACAATAACTACTCCGACTACCAACCTTTCTTTGTTCCGGTAAAGTCAAAGGCACGGCCTATCGAGTAGTTGGGCTAAGAGACACGCTCTCCGCGGATCTAGAGACAAGCTCTCTACTTTTTCAGGAGTTGTTACTCCAATAACTGCTCCGACTACTAACCTTTCTTTGTTCCGGCAAAGTCAAAGGCACGGCCTATCGAGTAGTTTGGCTAAGAGGCATGCTCTCCGCGGCCCTAGAGACAAGTTCTCTACCTTCTTCAGGAATCGTTACTCCAATTACTACTCCGACTACCAACCTTTCTTTGTTCCGGCAAAGTAAAAGGCAGGGCCTATCGAGTAGTTGGGCTAAGAGACATACTCTCCACGGCCCTAGTGTAACACCCGGTTTATAAAAGGACGTAAACCGAGCAATCATATACGTGCCAGGATCAAGTCTCACGTATATACAACAGAATGAACAGTATATCACCGCACATATCATGAATAAGTCATAATAAATCGAAGTACGAATGTTATTTATTACAATAATGACAAAATGTCTAATACAGCGGAAGCGAAGTACAAAATACGAATAAAGCTCTCCGAAGCTGAAGCAGGGCGCCACAGGGACGTCGACTGGGAGACGAACGCCTAGAAGTCCTCGTAGTCCTGGTAGCGCTGGACGAACTCCCTCGTGTTGGCAGGAACTGAGCAGCAGTAGCGTAGCCAAGAGGAAAAAGTAGAGAAGAGGCAAGAGTGAGTACACAACTTGTACTCAACAAGTATAACACAAACTATGAGGCTCTAAGGTTGGCTGACTCAACTGCATTAGCTTTTAAGTGTTGGCAAAATTTTATTAAAGCTATTTACTACGAGTTGATGAATTACCATTAACCCTATTACATAGTAATTAATCAGAATTAATCATACTACTACTGAGAACCAAACCGAAACCAAGCCACCAAGGTAACCCCGAGAGGCACCTCCCTCGTCGGAAGGAGACAACCCCACTAATCAAAAGGAGGATCTGGGCCGCTCATAACCGTGAGCACGGCTAGTATACCAGTTTTACACTCTGCAGAGGTTGCACATCTTTACCCACAAGTCGTGAGCTACGCTAGGGGTTCATCACACTTCCTTAGGTGAGATGGCTAGCGACTCACTACGAGGCCGTTATAAAGAATCTCGTTGGTAAGGCGTAACCGCGAGAGTTAGGTCAGCGACGATGGGCCCACCTCCGGGGGTACAAGCACAGGAGCGCAATCCAAGCACAGACCAAGCCGGAGGAGCAGGGACCATTGAAGCTTACTACTCTTGCCCCGCAGGTAAGTTACTCCAAACCAAAAAGACCTAATTAGTAAGCCAAGTCTATCCCATTCTAGCCTTGTGGTAGCACTGTTGTCCCAGATTGTCGCTCTATGAACCGGTCCTTATGGAAAGTGGCCAACCAAGCACTAAGCACCATGCTGGCCCCCTAAACCATGTTTCTACAAAAACTATTTTTAACGAGAAGTGAGCCACTCAAGCCACACAGAGTGCCACTCTCAGAATTAAATTCAAGTAAACCATTAATCAATTTAATTAAAAAGGACCAGAGTGTGTTATAGCGCGGCACCTAGCACAACTAACCAAAATGCAACCCAAAGGTATATATAAAGGATATAAAGTGGCTAGGAAAGTCCTTATAGGCATACAGTATTAAAATGCAGTATGAAAATGTAATTAAAAGTGATAGGTTGTTCATGTTATACTTGCCTTCCTCGTACTGCTCAGGCTGCTGCTCAAACTGCTCCGAAGACGGCTGCTTCGGGTACTGGTACTGGGGCTCCTCCGATAACTCAGCGTCTACTCACGAACACATGGCCAAAACATTACACAATAATAAGCATACAAGCAAGCACTAACAAAAACTAAGAAACAGTACATCAATACATAAAAACAGCACATTAAACTAATCTAAAACTATTCTACGTGTTACAACGATTGCGTGGACATAAAGAACGCTTAAAACGGAGCTAAAATGCATAATCTAGGCTAAAAACAAGGTTCAGGGGCTTATTTGTAATAAAAACAGGGTTCCAGGGGCTTTTTTGCTAAAACCGAGGGCCTAGACGTAATTAACCATTAAATCTAAGGGCTAGCATGCAAAAGACCAGGTGCTGGACGACGGGTTCAATTTTAAAGAAGCTCAGGGGGTAAAACGCTAAAACAGGACCTCTGCGTAATTATTTTTGAATAAGCCTGGATTGCGGGTTGAAACTCGGAAAGCTAAGGGGCTCTTTAGCAATTTTGCCAGGCCGAACCGGTACGGGGGAAATCAGGCCGCTGGATCGAGATCTAGCGGTTTAGATCCAAGGGAGACTCGATCTAATCTTGGCCGCTTGTTTCGGATCGAAAGGCCGGGGCGGGTTGGACGCGCGGGAGGCGGCGCTGACCGCCGGAACAGGGCTCCCGCGGCGGAGCGCTGCTGGGAGCTCGCCAGCGTTAGGGGATCTGGTGACCCCGAGCGGGGTTTGGCTTGGGATTTGATGCAAAAGAGAGTGTTTGACATGTGTAATCCACCTGTGCGCTCAGAGTAGGGGATCGGGGCTTGGGACGGCGCGTGTTGCGGCGGTAGCGGATGTGCACGGCGGAGCATCGCCGGCGAAAGGGGTTCTGGGGCTTCGGATCCACAAAAACTAGCGCCAAAAGGTAGAATAGACCGGGGCATGGCTCACCGAGGGCGCGGGGCGGACGGATTCGTAGCGTAGAGGGGTCGGCGGCGGGTTTGGCGGCGGCGCAGAGGCGGCGCTTGACCGGAGCTCGAGGAGAAGGCACTGCAGAGGTTGCTCCAGCCTTGGGTCTCCTCAATAAGGCGCGGGGTCGTACTGCGAACGTGAACCGAGGGTCAGTCGAACCGGAGAGCCACCGGCGGCGCAGAATCGGGGTGGCGGAGGGTTTACCGGCGGTGAGGTCGTGGGTGAAATCCGGCCGCTGCTCGGATCGGGTTGCGGTTGGAGACTTCGGGAAAGTTTCTGGCGTCGGGACGGAACCGCCACGGGGGCCTGGGCCGACGGCGGTTCGGCGGAGCAGCGCAGGCGCGAAGGGACAGGGAGCTCTGCTCCCGCGGAGCGAGTGAAGGTGGCAGCTAGGGTTGAGGGGCGGCGCGAGGGTGGATGGGGTGCAGGGGGGCCAATTTACGGGTCTGCGGGGATCTTGGGGAGGCATGCCGTGGGGGATGCGGACAGGCGGGCCCGGACGGTCAGTGAGGGGGGTGGGCGAGCGTTCTGCGGGCGCGAGGCGAGCGGGCAGGGTGCGCTGGCAGGTGGGGCCGGAGCGGGCGTGCTGGGCTCGAGCGCGGGGCGAGAAGCGCTGGCGCGAGCGTGAGCCGCGGGGACAGGCTGGGCCGAAGGCTGGGCCGCGCATGAGTGAGGGGGTTGGGCCACGGGGTCAGGCTGGTCGGCCCAAGCGCGGGAAAGGGAGAAGGATTTGGGTTGGGCCCGGTTGTTGGTTTCTTGGGCCGGGTTAGTGTGGGGTTTGGGTTTGAACTTTGGTTCTCTAATTCTATATCAAACAAAGTCTGAATTCAAATAAAAATTTGAATTCAAACCACACTCAAACAATTAAAGATATGCACCAGCATGAATGCAACACAAAGATTTAAACCTATGATAAATTTTAATTACTTAAGGAACAAAATTTTAGGTTAAATGCAAGTCTAACACAATAAACCTTAGAAATTTAAATAAAACCAATTAAATTTATTAAAAAATGCTGAAATTTAAATTAGGGTGTTACAGACCCTACCCCCTTAAAGAAATCTCGTCCCCGAGATTTAGCTGGGCTGGCTAGCAAAGAGATCTGGATATGTCTTCTTTAGCTCATCTTCTCGCTCCCATGTAGCCTCAGCTTCACTGTGATGACTCCACTGAACTCTGCACATCCTGTTGCACTTGTTCCGAGTAACCCTCTCTGATGTCTCCAGAATCTTCACCGGATGCTCGGTATAAGTCAGATCTTCTTGAACATCTACTCCATCCAGTGGTGCCTGCTCCTCGGGTACTCGCAGACACCTCTTCAGCTGAGATATATGGAAGACATCATGAACTCCCGAGAGGCTGAGAGGTAATTCCAGGCGATAAGCAACTTCGCCTTTCCGCTCTAGCACCTTGAATGGCCCCACATACCGAGGTGCTAGCTTCCCTTTGACATTAAACTTGCGGATCCCTCTCATCGGAGACACCTTCAGATACACATAATCACCGACGCTGAAGGTCAGATCTCTCCGTTTGCCATCAGCATAGCTCTTCTGTCTGCTCTGTGCAATCCTCAGATTTTCTCGCACAGCCTGAACCATCTGCTCTGCATCATCTATGATCTCAGGGCCAAAGAGCTGCTTCTCACCAATCTGATCCCAATAGAGAGGAGTCCTGCACTTTCTGCCATACAATGCCTCGAAGGGGACTTCTTCAGACTGGCCTGATAGCTGTTGTTATATGAGAACTCAGCATAAGACAGGCACTTATCCCAACTAGTACCATACTGAATAGCACAAGCTCTCAGCATATCCTCCAACACTTGGTTGGTTCTCTCTATCTGCCCATCTGTCTGAGGGTGATAAGCCGTACTGAAACGCAGCTTCGTATCCAACGAATCATGAAGCTGCTCCCAGAACCGAGAAGTAAACTGAGACCCTCTGTCAGATATAATCTTCTTGGGCACACCATGCAAGCAGACAATCCGAGAGATGTACAACTCTGCAAGTCTAGCACCGGAGTAAGTAGTGTTCACTGGAATGAAGTGAGCAACCTTCGTCAATCGATCCACTACTACCATATAGAGTTGTACCCTTTCTGAGTACGAGGCAATCCAACAATGAAGTCCACGGTGATTTCCTCCCATTTCCACTCTGGAATCTTCAAAGGCTGTAATAGACCTGCTGGCCTCTGATGCTTAGCCTTGACACACTGACAGGTGTCACAAATAGCCACGTACTCTGCTACTGAACACTTCATCCCATGCCACCAGAAATGTTCCTTCAGATCATAATACATCTTCGTGCTGCCCGGATGAATAGAATAAGCTGTATCATGGGCCTCACTCAGAATCAACTTCCGGAGATCCTTCACATCTGGAACACAGATCCGGTTCTTGTACCACAAGGTACCCTGATCATCCTCTCTGAAATGAGGAGCCTTGCCCTTCCTGAGCAACTCACGAATCTCCTGCAGCTTCTCATCATCTTTCTGATGCTGCCTGATCTCTGACTCTAGAGTCGGTACTGCCTCAAATGCTGCACTGGAGGTATGATGCAAGAAGCCCAGACTCAACTGCTCGAACTCCTCGCATAACTCTGGAGGCATATGAAAAGCCACGGCCATGTTGACATAACTTCTTCTGCTCAGAGCATCTGCTACAACATTGGCCTTGCCCGGATGATAGTGAATCTCCAGGTCATAATCCTTGACCAACTCTAGCCATCTTCTCTGCCGCATGTTCAGCTCATTTTGCGTGAAAATGTACTTGAGGCTCTTGTGATCAGTGTAGATATCACACCGCTACCCATACAAGTAATGCCTCCAAATCTTCAGAGCATGCACAACTGTGGCTAACTCAAGATCATGAGTGGGATAATTCAGCTCATGCCGGCGTAGCTGCCATGAAGCATAAGCAATCACTCTGCCTTCCTGCATCAGAACACACCCTAGACCATCCTTCGAAGCATCACAATATACCATGAACCTCTTCGTCTGGTCTGGCAGAGTCAGGACTGGCGCTGTAGTCAACCTCTTCTTCAGCTCATCAAAGGCCTTCTGACGCTCATCAGTCCATATGAATGCACATTTTTCTCCAACAAAGAAGTCAAAGGCTTCGCGATCTTGGAGAAATTCTCAATGAACCTCCGATAATATCCAGCTAAGCCCAAGAAAGACCTGACTTCCTTCACTGTCTGCGGTGTCTCCCACTCTAGCACATCCTTCACCTTGCTCGGATCAACAGCAATGCCTCCCTGAGAGATAACATGACCGAGGAATGGCACCTCATCAATCCAGAACTCGCACTTGCTGAACTTGGCATACAGCTGATGCTCTCTCAATCTCTGCAATACGAGTCTCCGATGCTCCTCATGCTCTTCTTCTGTCTTGGAAAAGATCAGAATATCATCAATGAAAATCACCACAAAGACATCCAGATAATCCATGAAGACCATGTTCATCAGATGCATGAAGAAAGCCGGGGCATTAGTCAAGCCGAAGGACATGACTGTATACTCATATAGCCCATACTTGCAGGTGAATGCCGTCTTCGGAATATCCCCAGGACGGATCCTCAGCTGAAAATAACCCGAACGAAGATCAATCTTCGAGAATATACGAGCACCTCGAAGCAGATCGAAGAGATCCTCAATACGGGGCAGTGGATGCTTATTCTTGATAGTGACTGCATTCAGCTCCCGATAATCGACACACATCCTCTTCGAGCCATCCTTCTTATCTACCAGCAACAATGGAAAAGCCCAAGGAGAGAAGCTGCGACGGATATAGCCCTTGGCTAGCAACTCATCAATAGTTTTCTTGACCTCTTCATGCTCTATAGGTGCCATACGGTAGGGCCGCTTTGCAATAGGAGCTGTGCCAGGCAAGAGATCAATACAAAACTCAATGGCACGTTCAGGCGGCATACCTGGCAGATCATCCGGAAAGACATCCGGGAATTCAGACACCACGCGAATACCGTCCGTGGGTCTAGCCTCCATCTGATGAAGAAATCCAGAAGGCTCTACTGCACTGATAACAACCACTTGGCCACTAGAAGCTGATAGCAAGACTGTCCTCTGAGCACAATCTATCCGGACTCCCCACTTGGCCAGAGTCTCCATTCCCAGAATGACATCAATGCCCTTGGTGTCTAGCACCATCAGATCAGTACAGAACTCTACTCCCCTCAAGGAAACACTGACTCTCGGGCAGTATGTGTGAGACCTCAACTGTCCTCCCGGTGAAGATACTAACAGGCACCTCTTTAATGTGCTAGTATGAATACCATGATGCTCGACAAAAGACTGAGTAATGAAGGAATGCGTAGCACCAGTATCGCAAAGCACTGTAGCTAGATATGAATTAACCATGAACGTACCAATAACCACATTGGGAGCCTCAGCCGCTGACTCGGCCGTCACGTGGTTCACTCTGCCCTGAAGTGGCGCCCTGGGCTGAGCTGGGCGCCCCTGCTGTCCCGCCTGCGCCTTCCGGGGGCAAGCGTTGGCGTAGTGCCCCGGCTGGCCGCAGTGAAAGCAGGTGCGAGGAGGTCCCTGAGCCTGCTGTCCGGTAGGAGCTGCCGGACGTGGAGCCTGCGGTGCTGGCGGAGCTGGTGGAGCACGAGCCGGAGGTGCCGGTAACCTCGGGCCCTGACCTGCCTGCTGCTGCTATCGAGGCGGGTACTGCTGCGGTGGCCTCTGCTGGTACTGTTGAGGAGGCCGGTACTGCTGCTGGTACTGCTGAGGCTGCTGGAGGCGAGGATGAGTGTTGCTGCCGGAAGCAACGGGGACGATCTTCCTCTTCTTGTCCTCCATCTCCAAGTGCTTGCGCTCAGTGTTGAGCGCGCTGTCAACCAGATGGTTGAAGTCGTCGAAGCGGAGGTTGAGCAGCGCGTACTGGAGGTAGTCCTCAAGGCCCTCCATGAAGTGCTCCTGCTTCTTGCGGTCATCCGCAACATCGGCAGGGGCGTAGCGAGCAAGCTGCAGAAAGCGATCACGATACTCCATGACCGACATAGTCCCCTGAATTCACAAAGACAGATAGATATCGGAAGATTATCTCAAGATTCATAAGGATAGAACAAGGGGCTTTAGCTCAAAAGAAATCGCTGAATAATTATATTTAAGATTACCTGCTTCAGTGCAAGGAACTCCTTCTGCTTCATCTTCATAACGCCCGCGGGGACGTTGTGGCTGCAGAAACGCTCCCTGAACTGGAGCCAGGTGAGAGACTCGCGGTCATGAACTGGGTGGGACTCCCACCAGTCCAAAGCTGCCCCTTGCAGCTGTCCTGCTGCGTACAAGACGCGCTCACGATCATCGCACTGGGCGATGTCCAGCTGGCGCTCCACTGCACGGAGCCAGTGTTAGCCTAAAGAGGGTCGGACGTGTGAGAGAATGTCGGCGGGTGACCCCTCAGGAACTCAGCACGCCTGTCGCGAGGCTGCGGCGGTGGAGGAGGTGGAGGCTGAGTGTGAGCCTGCTGAAGAGCCTGAACAGTGTTGTTCAGGGTGGCCATCATCTGCATCTGGAGCTGGAAGTACTGCTCCGGAGTCAAAGGTGGCGGCATCGGGATCCCAGTCTCCTGGGTGTTCTGACCCTGGTTGTTCTGCCCCTGTTGGTCAGAACCACGCCTGGTGTTCACCATCTGATTTTGGACAAAAGATTTCACGAGTAAGGATATTGCAGGAATAAATTCAGATGGATATGATAATTCTTTGCGGAAAAAGACTCAGCCATGATAAAGTAGACAGGATAGAGTGGACTGTTTTACCCCCAACGATCTAACTCATTTTATTAAGGGAAATTTGTCCACAGAACACTGTGAAAGTTTGATTTTGTGTAGAGCACACCATCAAACTCGAATTTGTTCCTAGCACACCGTGAAAGCGTCATTTGGCCTACCACACACTGCATCCAATAAACAATTCATTTTCACGTGAGAGGTCAAATAAAAAGACTGTTTTGTCCCTGCCCTCTTCCTCCTCGCCTCTCTTCTTGTCTCTTGCCCCTCCGTCTCCTCGCTGCCGCGCCCATCGCGGCCTCCCGCGGCCGCCCCACCTCGCACCCTACGGTGGCGGTCGGAGCGGGGCTGACGCCGCCGTGGCCCCTGCTCGCGCCCCTCACGCCTCCTGCTCGCGCCGAATCGAGCCGTGGAGGAGGGCCGTGCCGGCCACCGCCACCCCCGTGCCCCGCCGCGCTGTCGCCGAGCACCTCCGCCCGCTGTGCGCGCGCCGACCGCCGCACTGCTTCCCCGTCCACCTTACCACCCACCTCACCTCCCTTCTCCTTCCCTCTGTTTCCAGTCAAAGCGGACGCTCGCCGCCTGGCCCCGCCGTGGCCCTCCTCGCTGGCTTTCCTCGCTCGCCAACGCCGCATCGACAAGGCCATCCTCATCCTTTGCCCGAGCCACCAGCGCCTTCCTCCTTTTCCCTCCTGGCCGCCACCCCCCCTCTTCTTCTTCCTCCTCTGCCTCAAGGCAGCCACTCGAACAGAGCCGCCCCGCCGGCCAAACTCGCCTCCCTCTCTCCACTATTCTCAAATCCCTCGCCACAGCAGCCCCACCAGCTCCCTACGCTCCGCTCAAAACCCTTCATGCCGAGCTCCGGCCATCGGCTGGCCGGGAAACAGAGATTCCCTAGCAGCCGGTGCGCCACCGGCCGCCATGGCCGCCTCCACGCCGCCGGTCATGTTCGGCCTGGCTTCTTCGTGCACATCACCCTCAGTTAGGTTCGCCTCGGCCCCCTGGAGCTCGTGCTCGCGCTAACTCGGCGCGTTTGCCGTAGCCGTGCCGGGAACGCGGCTGCGCCGCCGTTGGCCGCTCGCCACCGACGCTCGCCCGCTGCGGACCGGCACCGCCCTGCCGCGCTGGCTGCCGTGCCGCGCCGCTCCGCCGCTGGCTGGCCTTGCCGCCATGCCGCGGTGCCCCTTTCCCCTCGCCGCCGTGCTATTGACAAGGCCGCTGCAGGGGCCCCTGCTCCGGGCGAACGCAGGGGACGAGGGAGACACGCGTGCGGGCCGCCGCCGCAGTCCCGGAAATGCGCGCGGGCTCCGCGTGCAGGCCCAGGGGCGCGGCGTGCTGGCCGTCGCCGGCGCGCGCCCAGGGGCGGACGTGCTGGCCGTCGCAGGGTGGGGGGCGGAGGCGACGAGGCGTGTGGGTGGGGAACACGGTTAAGGGTATTTTGGTCTTTTCACATGATGTTCTCTCACCTCTCAGCAAGCAAAAGAGTTGTTTAATGGGGGTGGTGTGCTACACACAAAATGAGTCATTCAGAGTGTGCTACAGACTATTTCAACGATGTAACACCCTGATTTTAAATTTCAGTATTTATTAATAAATTTAATTGGCTTTATTTAAATTTCTAAGGTTTATTGTGTTAGACTTGCACTTAATCTAAATTTTTGTTGCTTAAGTAATTAAAATTTTACCATAGGTTTAAATTTTGGTGTTGCATTCATGCTGGTGCATAGTTTTATTTATTTGAGTGTGGTTTGAATTCAAATTTTGATTTGAATTCAAACTTTGTTTGAATTAGAAATAGAAGAGAAAGGAAAATAGAAAAGGAGCCCAAACCCTAGAGCTAGCCCAAACCCAAAACAACCCAGCCCATCCCTTCCCCGCAGCCCAGTCGGCCCTCTCCTTCTCCTGCTTGGGCCCAACTGGTTCCCCCGCACGGCCCAGCACTCACCCCCACCCTTACCCCACACGCGGCCCGATCCCGCTCGGCCTGCCCCGCGATCCGTTGCAAGCAAAGCACGCCCCGCATCACCACGTGCGCGCGCCACCGGTCCAGCCCGCTCTCCCTCCGCGCGAACAACTCG
The DNA here is from genome assembly GCF_016808335.1 of Panicum virgatum. Classification (NCBI taxonomy): domain Eukaryota; kingdom Viridiplantae; phylum Streptophyta; class Magnoliopsida; order Poales; family Poaceae; genus Panicum; species Panicum virgatum. The sequence continues at coordinate 13,229,744 of NC_053142.1, read as the reverse complement.
GCCCAGCTCGCTCCGCAGCCCAGCCCCGCCTCAGTCGCTCGCCGCGCGCATCGCCCCGCTGACAGGGAGACCCCACCGGTCATCCCCCTCATCCCGCTTCCTTCGCCGTGCAACGGAAGTCCGGCGAGATCTCCGGGATTTCCCGCGGGCCTGCACACAGAGATCCCTGGCCCTTCCCCTTTAAACCACCCCGAGCCCCTGCGCCTTTCCCATCCAGCCGCGCCGCCACTCCTAAACCCTAGCGCCGCCTCCATCCCGCTCCGCCGCGCTCCGCCACGCCGGTGAGCTCTGACCTGAGCAATTACTCACCGCCGTTGCCGCTCCGAGCCTGCTGACCCCCTTCTCGCCCTCGCAGGGTCTTCAGGAACCCATCCGTGGACACCAGGACGCCGGAGCACACCTCGACGTCCACCTCCACGAAGCACCGAGCCGACCTCGCCGCCGTTTCACGCCGTCGACCCCCCTGCGCGCCATCCCAGTCTGATCCAAGCCCTCGGTGAGCCTCACAACAACACGCCCTTTCTTTTGCGCTAGTTGTTTTGTCCCTTAGCCTGCTCCCGGGGTCAGCACATCACCCGCCGGCGAACTTCGCCGCCCCGAGCCGCCATGGTCGCCGAACTTCGTGCTCGGGACCTCCCCAAACCCAAATCGCACCCTAGGTGGATTACCCATGCCGCAATAGAGCTCCACGGCCAAACCCCACCCCAAATAGCCACCCGGAGTGCCGGATTGGGCATCTCCGGTGAAGCGCCGCCGCGGGAATTGGTTTCCCGGCGACCCGCGCCGCCGCCGTCGCCCACGAAGCAGCCCAGCCGCCCGATCTGAAGTCTACGACCAAGATTAGATCGGAGCCGCATTAGATCTCGGCCGCCAGATCCAGATCCAAGCGCCCAGATCCAAACTTACCGGTTCGCCCCGCACTTTTGCTAAAGAACCCCTGAAGTTTTCTACAATCAACCCGCGCTCCATAGCCTTTGAAAAATAATTACAGTTTAGTCCCGTTCTTAGCACAAAACCCCCCTGAGCTTCTTTAAAATGGAACCCGCAGTCCAGGCTTGTCCTTTTTGTGAGTTAGACCCTGGGGATAATGTTTATTTACATTTAGGCCCTCGGTTTTAGCAGAAAAGTCCCTGAAACTTCAGTTTTCTTACAAATAAGCCCCTAGGACTTGTTTTTGGCCTAGTTTTTGCGTTTTAGCTCCGTTTTTAGCGTTCTTTATATCCACGCGATCGTTGTAACGCGTAGAATAGTTCTAGAGTAGTTTTGTGCGCTGTTTTTATGTATTGATGTATTGTTTCTTAGTTTTTGTTAGTGTTTGCTTGTATGCTTATTTCTGTGCATTGTTTTGGCCATGTGTTCGTGAGTAGACGCTGATCCAGTTGAGGAGCCCCAGTACCAGTACCTGGAGCAGCCGTCTTCCGAGCACTTTGAGCAGCAGCCAGAGCAGTACGAGGAAGGCAAGTATAACATGAACAACCTATCACTTTAAATACATATTCATACTGCATTTTAATACTGTATGCCTTTAAGGATTTCCTAGCCAGTTTATATCCTTTAAATATACCTTTGGGTTGCATTTTGGTTAGTTGTGCTAGGTTGCTGCGCTATAACACATTTTTGGTCCTTTTTAATTAAATTGATTAATGGTTTACTTGAATTTAATTCTGAGAGTGGCACTCTGTGTGGCTTGAGTGGCTCACGTCTCGTTAAAATTGGCTTTTGTTAGAAACATGGTTTAGGGGGCCAGCACGGTGCTTACTGCCTGGTTGCCCACTCTCCATAAGGACCGGTTCATAGAGCGACAACCTGGGACAACAGCGCTACCACAAGGCTAGAATGGGATAGACTTGGCGTAATAATTAGATCTTTTTGGTTTGGAGTAACTTACCTGCGGGGCAAGAGTAGTAAGCTTCAATGGTCCCTGCTCCTCCGGCTTGGTCTGTGCTTGGATTGCGCTCCTGTGCTTGTACCCCCGGAGGTGGGCCCCATCGTCGCCGACCTAACTCTCGCGGTTACGCCTTACCAACGAGATTCTTTTTAAAGGCCTCGTAGTGAGTTGCTGGCCATCTCACCTAAGGAAGTGTGATGAACAACTGGCGTAGCTCACGACTTGTGGGTAAAGATGTGCAACCTCTGCAGAGTGTAAAACTGGTATACTAGCCGTGCTCACGGTTATGAGCGGCCCAGATCCTCCTTTTGATTAGTGAAGTTATCTCCTTCCGACGAGGGAGGTGCTTCTCGGGGTTACCTTGGTGGCTTGGTTTCGGTTTGGTTCTCAGTAGTTTCTTAATTAATTCTGATTAATTACTATGTAACTGGGTTAATGGTAATTCATCAACTCGTAGTAAATAGCTTTAATAAAATTTTGCCAACACTTAAAAGCTAATGCAGTTGAGTCAGCCAGCCTAGAGCTTCATAGTTGTGTTATACTTGTTGAGTACAAGTTGTGTACTCACTCTTGCCTCTTCTCTACTTTTTCCTCTTGGCTACGCTACTGCTGCTCAGTTCCTGCCGACACGAGGGAGTTCGTCCAGCGCTACCAGGACTACGAGGACTTCTAGGTGCTTCGTCTCCCAGTCGACGTCCCTGTGGCGCCCTGCTTCAGCTTCGGAGAGCTTTTATCGTATTTTGTACTTCGCTTCCGCTGTATCAGACATTTTTGTCATTATTGTAATAAATAACATTCGTATTCGCTTTATTATATCTTTTTACGTGATATGTGCTATGATATACTATTCATTCTGTTGTATATACGTGTGACTTGATCCTGGCACGTATATAATTGCTCGGTTTATGTTCTTTTATAAACCGGGTGTTACAAACGAGTACAGTGTGCAGCACACAAAATCATGTTTTCGGAGTGTCCCACACACAAATTTCCCTTTTATTAATTAATTAACTTTAACATAAGAGTGATTTTCTCTAAACAACTTTGAACTACTAAGCTATGCAATCATTCAAAAATCCAAATCAAACATGTAGCATAATAACAAGCAGACAAATTTCACAACTTAGCCGAGTTTAACATACGACTCAACTAACACAACGCGTCGCAGAACGTGCTATCGTTTTATTATAAAAAGGTCACCTAGCTATACTCATGGTGGTCAGATGACTGATTCAGGCCAAAATCTACGAAAACTATTCTTCAGAGAGAAAAATCAAGGCAAGAAGGGTAAAAAGTCATAGAATTCAAGGGGTATAATAGTAAAATAGTTTCAGCAGACAAGGATTGGAGAGAAGAAGTCCTAAAACTCGACCAATTCTATCTAGGCTTCGTCCTACAGTCGATACGGCTCTGATACCACTCTGTAACACCCGGTCTATAAAAGGACGTAAACCGAGCAATCATATACGTGCCAGGATCAAGTCACACGTATATACAACAGAATGAACAGTATATCACAGCACATATCACGAATAAGTCATAATAAATCGAAGTACGAATATTATTTATTACAATAATGACAAAATGTCTAATACAGCGGAAGCGAAGTACAAAATACGAATAAAGCTCTCCGAAGCTGAAGCAGGGCGCCACAGGGACGTCGTCTGGGAGACAAACGCCTAGAAGTCCTTGTAGTCCTGGTAGCGCTGGACGAACTCCCTCGTGTCGGCAGGAACTGAGCAGTAGTAGCGTAGCCAAGAGGAAAAAGTAGAGAAGAGGCAAGAGTGAGTACATAACTTGTACTCAACAAGTATAACACAAACTATGAGGCTCTAAGGTTGGCTGACTCAACTGCATTAGCTTTTAAGTGTTGGCAGAATTTTATTAAAGCTATTAACTACGAGTTGATGAATTACCATTAACCCTGTTACATAGTAATTAATCAGAATTAATCATACTACTACTGAGAATCAAACCGAAACCAAGCCACCAAGGTAACCCCGAGAGGCACCTCCCTCGTCGGAAGGAGACAACCCCACTAATCAAAAGGAGGATCTGGGCCGCTCATAACCGTGAGCACGGCTAGTATACCAGTTTTACACTCTGCAGAGGTTGCACATCTTTACCCACAAGTCGTGAGCTACGCTAGAGGTTCATCACACTTCCTTAGGTGAGATGGCTAGCGACTCACTACGAGGCCGTTACAAAGAATCTCGTTGGTAAGGCGTAACCGCGAGAGTTAGGTCAGCGACGATGGGGCCCACCTCTGGGGGTACAAGCACAGGAGCGCAATCCAAGCACAGACCAAGCCGGAGGAGCAGGGACCATTGAAGCTTACTACTCTTGCCCTGCAGGTAAGTTACTCCAAACCAAAAAGACCTAATTAGTAAGCCAAGTCTATCCCATTCTAGCCTTGTGGTAGCGCTGTTGTCCCAGGTTGTCGCTCTATGAACCGGTCCTTATGGAGAGTGGCCAACCAAGCACTAAGCACCGTGCTGGCCCCCTAAACCATGTTTCTACAAAAACCATTTTTAACAAGAAGTGAGCCACTCAAGCCACACAGAGTGCCACTCTCAGAATTAAATTCAAGTAAACCATTAATCAATTTAATTAAAAAGGACCAGAGTGTGTTATAGCGCGGCACCTAGCACAACTAACCAAAATGCAACCCAAAGGTATATATAAAGGATATAAAGTGGCTAGGAAAGTCCTTATAGGCATACAGTAATAAAATGCAGTATGAAAATGTAATTAAAAGTGATAGGTTGTTCATGTTATACTTGCCTTCCTCGTACTGCTCAGGCTGCTGCTCAAACTGCTCCGAAGACGGCTGCTCCGGGTACTGGTACTGGAGCTCCTCCGGTAACTCAGCGTCTACTCACGAACACATGGCCAAAACATTACACAATAATAAGCATACAAGCAAGCACTAACAAAACTAAGAAACAGTACATCAATACATAAAAACAGCACATTAAACTAGTCTAAAACTATTCTACGCGTTACAACGATCGCGTGGACATAAAGAACGCTTAAAACGGAGCTAAAACGCATAATCTAGGCTAAAAACAAGGTTCAGGGGCTTATTTGTAATAAAAACAGGGTTCCAGGGGCTTTTCTGCTAAAACCGAGGGCCTAGACATAATTAACCATTAAATCTAAGGGCTAGCGTGCAAAAGACCAGGTGCTGGACAGCGGGTTCAATTTTAATGAAGCTCAGGGGGTAAAACGCTAAAAACAGGACCTCTGCGTAATTATTTTTGAATAAGCCTGGATTGCGGGTTGAAACTCAGAAAGCTAAGGGGCTCTTTAGCAATTTTGCCAGGCCGAACTGGTACGGGGGAAATCAGGCCGCTGGATCGAGATCTAGCGGTTTAGATCCAAGGGAGACTCGATCTAATCTTGGCCGCTTGTTTCGGATCGAAAGGCCGGGGCGGGTTGGACGCGCGGGAGGCGGCGCTGACCACCGGAACAAGGCTCCCGCGGCGGAGCGCTGCTGGGAGCTCGCCGGCGTTAGGGGATCTGGTGACCCCGAGCGGGGTTTGGCTTGGGATTTGATGCAAAAGAGAGTGTTTGACATGTGTAATCCACCTGTGCGCTCAGAGTAGGGGATCGGGGCTTGGGACGGCGTGTGTTGCGGCGGTGGCGGATGTACACGGCGGAGCATCGCCGGCGAAAGGGGTTCTGGGGCTTCGGATCCACAAAAACTAGCGCCAAAAGGTAGAACAGACCGGGGCGTGGCTCACCGAGGGCGCGGGGCGGACGGATTCGTAGCGTAGAGGGGTCGGCGGCGGGTTTGGCGGCGGCGCAGAGGCGGCGCTTGACCGGAGCTTGAGGAGAAGGCACTGCAGAGGTTGCTCCGGCCTTGGGTCTCCTCAATAAGGCGCGGGGTCATACTGCGAACGTGAACCGAGGGTCAGTCGAACCGAAGAGCCACCGGCGGCGCGGAATCGCGGTGGCGGAGGGTTTACCGGCGGTGAGGTCGTGGGTGAAATCCGGCCGCTGCTCGGGTCGGGGTTGCGGTTGGAGACTTCGGGAAAGTTCCTGGCGTCGGGACGGAACCGCCACGGGGGCCTGGGCCGACGGCGGTTCGGCGGAGCAGCGCAGGCGCGGCGGGGCAGGGAGCTCTTCTCCCGCGGAGCGAGTGAAGGTGGCAGCTAGGGTTGAGGGGCGGCGCGTGGGTGGATGGGGTGCAGGGGGGCCAATTTAAGGGCCTGCGGGGATCTTGGGGAGGAGTGCCGTGGGGGACGCGGACGTGATCCCCGGCGAGAAGCTCGGGTTCTGTTGGCGCACCGGAGAAGGGAAGGAGGAAGGAGATGGCGCCAACAGGCGGGCCCGGACGGTCAGTGAGGGGGGTGGGCGAGTGTTCTGCGGGCGCGAGGCGAGCGGGCTGGGTGCGCTGGCAGGTGGGGCCGGAGCGGGCGTGCTGGGCTCGAGCGCGGGGCGAGAAGCGCTGGCGCGAGCGTGAGCCGCGGGGGACAGGCTGGGCCGAAGGCTGGGCCGCGCGTGAGTGAGGGGGTTGGCCCGCGGGGTCAGGCTGGTCGGCCCAAGCGCGGGAAAGGGAGAAGGATTTGGGTTGGGCCCGGTTGTTGGTTTCTTGGGCCGGGTTAGTGTGGGGTTTGGGTTTGAACTTTGGTTCTCTAATTCTAACTCAAACAAAGTTTGAATTCAAATAAAAATTTGAATTCAAACCACACTCAAACAATTAAAGATATGCACCAGCATGAATGCAACACAAAGATTTAAACCTATGATAAATTTTAATTATTTAAGGAACAAAATTTTAGGTTAAATGCAAGTCTAACACAATAAACCTTAGAAATTTAAACAAAACCAATTAAATTTATTAAAAAATGCTGAAATTTAAATTAGGGTGTTACACCTAGAGACAAGTTCTCTACCTTCTTCAGGAGTCGTTACTCTAATAACTACTCCGACTACCAACCTTTCTTTGTTCTGGCAAAGTCAAAGGCATGGCCTATCGAGTAGTTGGGCTAAGAGATATGCTCTCCACGGAAATAGAGACAAGTTCTCTACCTTCTTCCGGAGTCATTACTGTAATAACTACTCTGACTACCAACCTTTCTTTGTTCCAACAAAGTCAAAGGCTATCGAGTAGTTGTGCTAAGAGACATGCTCTCCGCGGCCCTAGAGACAAGTTCTCTACCTTCTTCAGGAGTCGTTACTCCAATAACTACTTTGAATAATAACATTTTTTGTTCCGGCAGAGTCAAAGGCACGGCCTATCGAGTAATTGGGCTAGGAGACATGCTCTCCACGGCCCTAAAGACAAGTTCTCTACCTTCTTCAGGAGTCGATACTCTAATAACTACTCCGACTACCAACCTTTCTTTGTTCCGGTAAAGTAAAAGGCACGGCCTATCGAGTAGTTGGGCTAAGAGACACGCTCTTCGCGGCCCTAGAGACAAGCTATCTACTTCTTTAGGAGTTGTTACACCAATAACTACTCCGACTACAAACCTTTCTTTGTTCCGGCAAAGTCAAAGGCACGGCCTATCGAGTTGTTGGGCTAAGAGACACGCTCTTCCCAGATCTAGAGACAAGCTCTCTACTTTTTCAGGAGTTGTTACTCCAATAACTACTCCGACTGCTAAGCTTTCTTTGTTCCGGCAAAGTCAAAGGCACGGCCTATCGAGTAGTTGGGCTAAGAGACATGCTCACCGCAGCCCTAGAGGCAAGTTCTCTACCTTCTTCAGGAATCGTTACTCCAATAACTACTCCGACTACCAACCTTTCTATGTTCCGGCAAAGTCAAAGGCATGGCCTATCGAGTAGTTAGGCTAAGAGATATGCTCTCCACGGAAATAGAGACAAGTTCTCTACCTTCTTCAGGAGTCATTACTCTAATAACTACTATGACTACCAACCTTTCTTTGTTCCGGCAAAGTCAAAGGCACGGCCTATCGAGTAGTTAGGCCAAGAGACATGCTCTCAGCGGCCCTAGAGACAAGTTCTCTACCTTCTTCAGGAGTCGTTACTCCAAAAACTACTTTGAATACCAACCTTTCTTTGTTCCGGCAAAGTCAAAGGCACGGCCTATCGAGTAGTTGGGCTAAGAGACATGCTCTCCGCGGCCCTAGAGGCAAGTTATCTATCTTCTTCAGGAGTCGTTACTCCAATAACTACTTTGAATACCAACTTTTCTTTGTTCCGGCAAAGTCAAAGGCACGGCCTATCGAGTAGTTGGGCTAAGAGACATGCTCTCTGCGGCCCTAGAGACAAGTTCTCTACCTTCTTCAGGAGTCGTTACTCCAATAACTACTCCGACTACCAACCTTTTTTGTTCTGGCAAAGTCAAAGGCATGGCCTATCGAGTAGTTGGGCAAAGAGACACGCACTTCGCGGCCCTAGAGACAAGCTCTCTAGTTCTTCAGGAGTTGGTACTCCAATAACTACACCGACTACCAACCTTTCTTTCTTCTGGCAAAGTCAATGGCATGGCCTATCGAGTAGTTGGGCTAAGAGACACGCTCCTCGCGGCCCTAGAGACAAGCTCTCTACTTCTTACGGAGTTGTTACTCCAATAACTACTCCGACTACCTACCTTTCATTGTTGCGGCAAAGTCAATGGCACGGCCTATCGAGTAGTTGGGCTAAGAGACACGCTCTTCGCGGCCCTAGAGACAAGCTCTCTACTTCTTCAGGAGTCGTTACTCCAATAACTACTCCGACTACCAACCTTTCTTTGTTCCGGCAAAGTCAATGGCACGGCCTATCGAGTAGTTGGTCTAAGAGACATGTTCTTCGCGGCTCTAGAGACAAGCTGTCTACTTCTTCAGGAGTTGTTACTCTAATAACTACTCCGACTACCAACCTTTCATTGTTCCGGCAAAGTCAATGGCACGGCCTATCGAGTAGTTGGGCTAAGAGACACGCTCTTCGCGGCCCTAGAGACAAGTTCTCTAATTCTTCAGGAGTCGTTACTCCAATAACTACTCCGACTACCAACCTTTCTTTGTTTCGGGAAAGTCAATGGCACGGCCTATCGAGTAGTTAGGCTAAGAGACACGCTCTTCGCGGCCCTGGAGACAAGCTCTCTACTTCTTCAGGAGTTGTTACTCCAATAACTACTCCGACTACCAACCTTTCTTTGTTCCGGCAAAGTCAAAGGCACGGCCTATTGAGTAGTTGGGATAAGAGACATGCTCTCTGCGGCCCTAGAGACAAGGTCTCTACTTCTTCAGGAGTCGTTACTCCAATAACTACTTCGAATACCAACCCTTCTTTGTTCCGGCAAAGTCAAGGGCATGGCCTATCGAGTAGTTTGGCTAAGAGACATGCTCTCTGCGGCCCTAGAGACAAGGCCTCTACCTTCTTCAGGAGTCGTTGCTACAATAACTACTCCGACTACCAACCTTTCTTTGTTCCGACAAAGTCAAAGGCACGGCCTATCGAGTAGTTGGGCTAAGAGACACGCTCTACGCGGATCTAGAGACAAGCTCTCTACTTTTTCTGGAGTTGTTACTCCAATAACTACTCCGACTACTAACCTTTCTTTGTACCGGCAAAGTCAAAGGCACGGCCTATCGAGTAGTTCGGCTAAGAGGCATGCTCTCCGCGGCCCTAGAGGCAAGTTCTCTACCTTCTTCAGGAATCATTACACCAATAACTACTCCGACTACCAACCTTTCTTTGTTACGGCAAAGTAAAAGGCGTGGCCTATCGAGTAGTTGGGCTAAGAGACATGCTCTCCACGGCCCTAGAGACAAGTTCTCTACCTTCTTCAGGAGTCGTTACTCTAATAACTACTCCGACTACCAACCTTTCTTTGTTCCGGCAAAGTCAAAGGCATGGCCTATCGAGTAGTTGGGCTAAGAGATATGCTCTCCACGGAAATAGAGACAAGTTCTCTACCTTCTTCAGGAGTCATTACTCTAATAACTACTCTGACTACCAACCTTTCTTTGTTCCAACAAAGTCAAAGGCACAGCCTATCGAGTAGTTGTGCTAAGAGACATGCTCTCCGCGGCCCTAGAGACAAGTTCTCTACCTTCTTCAGGAGTCGTTACTCCAATAACTTTGAATAATAACATTTCTTTATTCTGGCAGAGTCAAAGGCACGGCCTATCGAGTAGTTGGGCTAAGAGACATTCTCTCCACGGCCCTAAAGACAAGTTCTCTACCTTCTTCAGGAGTCGTTACTCCAATAACTACTCCGACTACCAACCTTTCTTTGTTCCGGCAAAGTCAAAGGCATAGCCTATCGAGTAGTTGGGCTAAGAGACACGCTCTTCGCAGCCCTAGAGACAAGCTATCTACTTCTTTAGGAGTTGTTACACCAATAACTACTCCGACTACAAACCTTTCTTTGTTCCGGCAAAGTCAAAGGCACGGCCTATCGAGTAGTTGGGCTAAGAGACACACTCTTCGCGGCCCTAGAGACAAGCTCTCTACTTTTCAGGAGTTGTTACTTCAATAACTATTCCGACTACCAACATTTTTTTGTTCCGGCAAAGTCAGAGGCACGGCCTATTGAGTAGTTAGGCTAAGAGACATGCTCTCCGCGGCTCTAGAGACAAGTTCTCTACCTTCTTCAGGAGTCGTTACTCCAATAACTACTCCGACTAACAACCTTTTTTTGTTCTGGCAAAGTCAAAGGCACGGCCTATCGATTAGTTGGGCTAAGAGACATGCTCTTCGCGGCCCTAGAGACATGCTCTCTAGTTCTTCAGGAGTTGGTACTCCAATAACTACTCCGACTACCAACCTTTCTTTCTTCTGGCAAAGTCAATGGCACGGCCTATCGAGTAGTTGGGCTAAGAGACACGCTCTTCGTTGCACTAGAGACAAGCTCTCTACTTCTTCAGGAGTTGTTACTCCAATAACTACTCCGACTACCAACCTTTCTTTGTTCCGGCAAAGTCAAAGGCACGGCCTATTGAGTAGTTGGGATAAGAGACATGCTCTCTGCGGCCCTAGAGACAAGGTCTCTACTTCTTCAGGAGTCGTTACTCCAATAACTACTTCGAATACCAACCCTTCTTTGTTCCGGCAAAGTCAAGGGCATGGCCTATCGAGTAGTTGGGCTAAGAGACATGCTCTCTGCGGCCCTAGAGACAAGGCCTCTACCTTCTTCAGGAGTCGTTGCTACAATAACTACTCCGACTACCAACCTTTCTTTGTTCCGGCAAAGTCAAAGGCACGGCCTATCGAGTAGTTGGGCTAAGAGACACACTCTACGCGGATCTAGAGACAAGCTCTCTACTTTTTCTGGAGTTGTTACTCCAATAACTACTCCGACTACTAACCTTTCTTTGTACCGGCAAAGTCAAAGGCACGGCCTATCGAGTAGTTTGGCTAAGAGGCATGCTCTCCGCGGCCCTAGAGGCAAGTTCCCTACCTTCTTCAGGAATCGTTACACCAATAACTACTCCGACTACCAACCTTTCTTTGTTACGGCAAAGTAAAAGGCATGGCCTATCGAGTAGTTGGGCTAAGAGACATGCTCTCCACGGCCCTAGAGACAAGTTCTCTACCTTCTTCAGGAGTCGTTACTCTAATAACTACTCCGACTCCCAACCTTTCTTTGTTCCGGCAAAGTCAAAGGCATGGCCTATCGAGTAGTTGGGCTAAGAGATATGCTCTCCACGGAAATAGAGACAAGTTCTCTACCTTCTTCAGGAGTCATTACTCTAATAACTACTCTGACTACCAACCTTTCTTTGTTCCAACAAAGTCAAAGGCACAGCCTATCGAGTAGTTGTGCTAAGAGACATGCTCTCCGCGGCCCTAGAGACAAGTTCTCTACCTTCTTCAGGAGTCGTTACTCCAATAACTACTTTGAATAATAACATTTCTTTATTCTGGCAGAGTCAAAGGCACGGCCTATCGAGTAGTTGGGCTAAGAGACATTCTCTCCACGGCCCTAAAGACAAGTTCTCTACCTTCTCCAGGAGTCGTTACTCCAATAACTACTCCGACTACCAACTTTTCTTTGTTCCGGCAAAGTCAAAGGCACAGCCTATCGAGTCGTTGGGCTAAGAGACACGCTCTTCGCAGCCCTAGAGACAAGCTATCTACTTCTTTAGGAGTTGTTACACCAATAACTACTCCGACTACAAACCTTTCTTTGTTCCGGCAAAGTCAAAGGCACGGCCTATCGAGTAGTTGGGCTAAGAGACACACTCTTCGCGGCCCTAGAGACAAGCTCTCTACTTTTCAGGAGTTGTTACTTCAATAACTATTCCGACTACCAACATTTCTTTGTTCCGACAAAGTCAGAGGCACGGCCTATTGAGTAGTTAGGCTAAGAGACATGCTCTCCGCGGCTCTAGAGACAAGTTCTCTACCTTCTTCAGGAGTCGTTACTCCAATAACTACTCCGACTAACAACCTTTTTTTGTTCTGGCAAAGTCAAAGGCACGGCCTATCGATTAGTTGGGCTAAGAGACATGCTCTTCGCGGCCCTAGAGACAAGCTCTCTAGTTCTTCAGGAGTTGGTACTCCAATAACTACTCCGACTACCAACCTTTCTTTCTTCTGGCAAAGTCAATGGCACGGCCTATCGAGTAGTTGGGCTAAGAGACACGCTCTTCGTTGCACTAGAGACAAGCTCATTACTTCTTCAGGAGTTGTTACTCCAATAACTACTCCGACTACCAACCTTTCTTTGTTCCGGCAAAGTCAAAGGCACGGCCTATTGAGTAGTTGGGATAAGAGACATGTTCTCTGCGGCCCTAGAGACAAGGTCTCTACTTCTTCAGGAGTCGTTACTCCAATAACTACTTCGAATACCAACCCTTCTTTGTTCCGGCAAAGTCAAGGGCATGGCCTATCGAGTAGTTGGGCTAAGAGACATGCTCTCTGCGGCCCTAGAGACAAGGCCTCTACCTTCTTCAGGAGTCGTTGCTACAATAACTACTCCGACTACCAACCTTTCTTTGTTCCGGCAAAGTCAAAGGCACGGCCTATCGAGTAGTTGGGCTAAGAGACACGCTCTACGCGGATCTAGAGACAAGCTCTCTACTTTTTCTGGAGTTGTTACTCCAATAACTACTCCGACTACTAACCTTTCTTTGTACCGGCAAAGTCAAAGGCACGGCCTATCGAGTAGTTTGGCTAAGAGGCATGCTCTCCGCGGCCCTAGAGGCAAGTTCTCTACCTTCTTCAGGAATTGTTACACCAATAACTACTCCGACTACCAACCTTTCTTTGTTACGGCAAAGTAAAAGGCATGGCCTATCGAGTAGTTGGGCTAAGAGACATGCTCTCCACGGCCCTAGAGACAAGTTCTCTACCTTCTTCAGGAGTCGTTACTCTAATAACTACTCCGACTACCAACCTTTCTTTGTTCCGGCAAAGTCAAAGGCATGGCCTATCGAGTAGTTGGGCTAAGAGATATGCTCTCCACGGAAATAGAGACAAGTTCTCTACCTTCTTCAGGAGTCATTACTCTAATAACTACTCTGACTACCAACCTTTCTTTGTTCCAACAAAGTCAAAGGCACAGCCTATCGAGTAGTTGTGCTAAGAGACATGCTCTCCGCGGCCCTAGAGACAAGTTCTCTACCTTCTTCAGGAGTCGTTACTCCAATAACTACTTTGAATAATAACATTTCTTTATTCTGGCAGAGTCAAAGGCACGGCCTATCGAGTAGTTGGGCTAAGAGACATTCTCTCCACGGCCCTAAAGACAAGTTCTCTACCTTCTTCAGGAGTCGTTACTCCAATAACTACTATGACTACCAACCTTTCTTTGTTCCGGCAAAGTCAAAGGCACAGCCTATCGAGTAGTTGGGCTAAGAGACACGCTCTTCGCAGCCCTAGAGACAAGCTATCTACTTCTTTAGGAGTTGTTACACCAATAACTACTCCGACTACAAACCTTTCTTTGTTCCGGCAAAGTCAAAGGCACGGCCTATCGAGTAGTTGGGCTAAGAGACACACTCTTCGCGGCCCTAGAGACAAGCTCTCTACTTTTCAGGAGTTGTTACTTCAATAACTATTCTGACTACCAACATTTCTTTGTTCCGGCAAAGTCAGAGGCACGGCCTATTGAGTAGTTAGGCTAAGAGACATGCTCTCCGCGGCTCTAGAGACAAGTTCTCTACCTTCTTCAGGAGTCGTTACTCCAATAACTACTCCGACTAACAACCTTTTTTTGTTCTGGCAAAGTCAAAGGCACGGCCTATCGATTAGTTGGGCTAAGAGACATGCTCTTCGTGGCCCTAGAGACAAGCTCTCTAGTTCTTCAGGAGTTGGTACTCCAATAACTACTCCGACTACCAACCTTTCTTTCTTCTGGCAAAGTCAATGGCACGGCCTATCGAGTAGTTGGGCTAAGAGACACGCTCTTCGTTGCACTAGAGACAAGCTCTCTACTTCTTCAGGTGTTGTTACTCCAATAACTACTCCGACTACCAACCTTTCTTTGTTCCGGCAAAGTGAAAGGCACGGCCTATTGAGTAGTTGGGATAAGAGACATGCTCTCTGCGGCCCTAGAGACAAGGTCTCTACTTCTTCAGGAGTCGTTACTCCAATAACTACTTCGAATACCAACCCTTCTTTGTTCCGGCAAAGTCAAGGCATGGCCTATCGAGTAGTTGGGCTAAGAGACATGCTCTCTGCGGCCCTAGAGACAAGGCCTCTACCTTCTTCAGGAGTCGTTGCTAGAATAACTACTCCGACTACCAACCTTTCTTTGTTCCGGCAAAGTCAAAGGCACGGCCTATCAAGTAGTTGGGCTAAGAGACACGCTCTACGCGGATCTAGAGACAAGCTCTCTACTTTTTCTGGAGTTGTTACTCCAATAACTACTCCGACTACTAACCTTTCTTTGTACCGGCAAAGTCAAAGGCACGGCATATCGAGTAGTTTGGCTAAGAGGCATGCTCTCCGTGGCCCTAGAGGCAAGTTCTCTACCTTCTTCAGGAATCGTTACACCAATAACTACTCCGACTACCAACCTTTCTTTGTTACGGCAAAGTAAAAGGCATGGCCTATCAAGTAGTTGGGCTAAGAGACATGCTCTCCACGGCCCTAGAGACAAGTTCTCTACCTTCTTCAGGAGTCGTTACTCTAATAACTACTCCGACTACCAACCTTTCTTTGTTCCAGCAAAGTCAAAGGCATGGCCTATCGAGTAGTTGGGCTAAGAGATATGCTCTCCACGGAAATAGAGACAAGTTCTCTACCTTCTTCAGGAGTCATTACTCTAATAACTACTCTGACTACCAACCTTTCTTTGTTCCAACAAAGTCAAAGGCACAGCCTATCGAGTAGTTGTGCTAAGAGACATGCTCTCCGCGGCCCTAGAGACAAGTTCTCTACCTTCTTCAGGAGTCGTTACTCCAATAACTACTTTGAATAATAACATTTCTTTATTCTGGCAGAGTCAAAGGCACGGCCTATCAAGTAGTTGGGTAAGAGACATTCTCTCCACGGCCCTAAAGACAAGTTCTCTACCTTCTTCAGGAGTCGTTACTCCAATAACTACTCCGACTACCAACCTTTCTTTGTTCCGGCAAAGTCAAGGGCACAGCCTATCGAGTAGTTGGGCTAAGAGACACGCTCTTTGCAGCCCTAGAGACAAGCTATCTACTTCTTTAGGAGTTGTTACACCAATAACTACTCCGACTACAAACCTTTCTTTGTTCCGGCAAAGTCAAAGGCACGGCCTATCGAGTAGTTGGGCTAAGAGACACACTCTTCGCGGCCCTAGAGACAAGCTCTCTACTTTTCAGTAGTTGTTACTTCAATAACTATTCCGACTACCAACATTTCTTTGTTCCGGCAAAGTCAGAGGCACGGCTTATTGAGTAGTTAGGCTAAGAGACATGCTCTCCGCGGCTCTAGAGACAAGTTCTCTACCTTCTTCAGGAGTCGTTACTCCAATAACTACTCCGACTAACAACCTTTTTTTGTTCTGGCAAAGTCAAAGGCACGGCGTATCGATTAGTTGGGCCAAGAGACATGCTCTTCGCGGCCCTAGAGACAAGCTCTCTAGTTCTTCAGGAGTTGGTACTCCAATAACTACTCCGACTACCAACCTTTCTTTCTTCTGGCAAAGTCAATGGCACGGCCTATCGAGTAGTTGGGCTAAGAGACACGCTCTTCGTTGCACTAGAGACAAGCTCTCTACTTCTTCAGGAGTCGTTACTCCAAAAACTACTCCGACTACCAACCTTTCTTTGTTCCGGCAAAGTCAATGGCACGGCCTATCGAGTAGTTGGGCTAAGAGACACGTTCTTCGCGGCTCTAGAGACAAGCTCTGTACTTCTTCAGGAGTTGTTACTCCAATAACTACTCCGACTACCAACCTTTCTTTGTTCCAGCAAAGTCAAAGGCACGGCCTATCGAGTAGTTGGCTAAGAGACATGCTCTATGCGGCCCTAGAGACAAGTTCTCTACCTTCTTCAGGAGTCGTTACTCCAATAACTACTCCGACTACCAACCTTTCTTTGTTCCGGCAAAGTCAAAGGCACGGCCTATCGAGTAGTTGGGCTAAGAGACACGTTCTTCGCGGCTCTAGAGACAAGCTCTGTACTTCTTCAGGAGTCGTTACTCCAATAACTACTCCGACTACCAACCTTTCTTTGTTTCGGCAAAGTCAAAGGCACGGCCTATCGAGTAGTTGGGCTGAGAGACATGCTCTTCGTGGCCCAAGAGACAAGCTCTCTACTTCTTCAGGAGTTGTTACACCAATAACTACTCCGACTACTAACCTTTCTTTGTTCCGGCAAAGTGAAAGGCACGGCCTATCGAACAGTTGGGCTAAGAGACATGCTCTCCGCGGCCCTAGAGACAAGGTCTCTACTTCTTTAGGAGTTGTCACTCCAATAACTACTTCGAATACCAACCTTTCTTTGTTCCGGCAAAGTCAAAGGCACGGCCTATCGAGTAGTTGGGCTAAGAGACATGCTCTCCGAGGACCTAGAAACAAGGTCTCTACCTCTCTAGGAGTTGTTACTCCAATAACAACTTCGAATACCGACCTTTCTGTGTTTTGGTAAAGTCAAAGGCCTAGTCTATCAAGTGGTTGGGCTATGAGACATGCTCTCCGTGGCCATAGAGACAAGTTCTCTACCTTCTTCAGGAGTTGTTACTCCAATAACTACTCCGACTACCAACCTTTCTTTGTTCTGGCAAAGTCAAAGGCATGGCCTATCGAGTAGTTGGGCTAAGAGACACGCTCTCCGCGGATCTAGAGACAAGCTTTCTTCTTTTTCAGGAGTTGTTACTCCAATAACTACTCCGATTACTAACCTTCTTTGTTCCGGCAAAGTCAATGGCACGGCCTATCGAGTAGTTGGGCTAAGAGACACGCTCTTCGCGGCCCTAGACACAAGCTCTCTACTTCTTCAGGAGTTGTTACTCGAATAACTACTCCGACTACCAACCTTTCTTTGTTCCGGTAAAGTCAATGGCACGGCCTATCGAGTAGTTGGGCTAAGAGACACGCTCTTCGCGGCCCTAGACACAAGCTCTCTACTTCTTCAGGAGTTGTTACTCCAATAACTACTCCGACTACCAACCTTTCTTTGTTCTGGCAAAGTCAAAGGCACGGCCTATTGAGTAGTTGGGCTAAGAGACATGCCCTTTGCGGGCCTAAAGACAAGGTCTCTACTTCTTCAGGAGTCGTTACTCCAATAACTACTTCGAATACCAACCCTTCTTTGTTCCGGCAAAGTCAAAGGCATGGCCTATCGAGTAGTTGGGCTGAGAGACATGCTCTCCGCGGCCCTAGAGACAAGGCCTCTACCTTCTTCAGGAGTCGTTACTACAATAACTACTCCGACTACCAACCTTTCTTTGTTCCGGCAAAGTCAAAGGCACGGCCTATCGAGTAGTTGGGCTAAGAGACACACTCTTCGCGGATCTAGAGACAAGCTCTCTACTTTTTCAGGAGTTGTTACTCCAATAACTACTCCGACTACTAAGCTTTCTTTGTTCCGGCAAAGTCAAAGGCACAGCCTATCGAGTAGTTGGGCTAAGAGACATGCTCACCGCAGCCCTAGAGGCAAGTTCTCTACCTTCTTCAGGAATCGTTACTCCAATAACTACTCCGACTACCAACCTTTCTATGTTCCGGCAAAGTCAAAGGCATGGCCTATCGAGTAGTTGGGCTAAGAGATATGCTCTCCACGGAAATAGAGACAAGTTCTCTACATTCCTCAGGAGTCATTACACTAATAACTACTTTGACTACAAACCTTTCTTTGTTCCGGCAAAGTCAAAGGCACGGCCTATCGAGTAGTTAGGCCAAGAGACATGCTCTCAGCGGCCCTAGAGACAAGTTCTCTACCTTCTTCAGGAGTCGTTACTCCAAAACTACTTTGAATACCAACCTTTCTTTGTTCCGGCAAAGTCAAAGGCACGGCCTATCGAGTAGTTGGGCTAAGAGACATGCTCTCCGCGGCCCTAGAGATAAGTTCTCTATCTTCTTCAGGAGTCGTTACTCCAATAACTACTTTGAATACCAACTTTTCTTTGTTCCGGCAAAGTCAAAGGCACGGCCTATCGAGTAGTTGGGCTAAGAGACATGCTCTCCGCGGCCCTAGAGACAAGTTCACTACCTTCTTCAGGAGTCGTTACTCCAATAACTACTCCGACTACCAACCTTTTTTTGTTCTGGCAAAGTCAAAGGCACGGCCTATCGAGTAGTTGGGCTAAGAGACACGCTCTTCGCGGCCCTAGAGACAAGCTCTCTAGTTCTTTAGGAGTTGGTACTCCAATAACTACTCCGACTACCAACCTTTCTTTCTTCTGGCAAAGTCAATGGCATGGCCTATCGAGTAGTTGGGCTAAGAGACACGCTCTTCGCGGCCCTAGAGACAAGCTCTCTACTTCTTCTGGAGTTGTTACTCCAATAACTACTCCGACTACCAACCTTTCTTTGTTCCGGCAAAGTCAAAGGCACGGCCTATCGAGTAGTTGGGCTAAGAGACATGCTCTCCGCGGCCCTAGAGACAAGTTCTCTACCTTCTTCAGGAGTCGTTACACCAATAACTACTTTGAATACCAACTCGTGTTTGTTCCGGCAAAGTCAAAGGCACAGACTATCAAGTAGTTGGGCTAAGAGACATGCTCTCCGCGGACCTAGAAACAAGGTCTCTACCTCTCTAGGAGTTGTTACTCCAATAACAACTTCGAGTACCGACCTTTCTTTGTTTTGGTAAAGTCAAAGGCACAGTCTATCGAGTAGTTGGGCTATGATACATGCTCTCCACGGCCATAGAGACAAGTTCTCTACCGTCTTCAGGAGTTGTTACTCCAATAACTACTCCGACTACCAACCTTTCTTTGTTCCGGTAAAGTCAAAGGCACGGCCTATCGAGTAGTTGGGCTAAGAGACATGCTCTCCATGGCCCTAGAGACAAGGTCTCTACTTCTTCAGGAGTCGTTACTCCAATAACTACTCCGACTACCAACCTTTCTTTGTTCTGGCAAAGTCAAAGGCACAGCCTATTGAGTAGTTGGGCTAAGAGACACGCTCTCCGCGGACCTAGAGACAAGCTCTCTACTTTTTCAGGAGTTGTTACTCCAATAACTACTCCGATTACTAACCTTTCTTTGTTCCGGCAAAGTCAATGGCATGGCCTATCGGGTAGTTGGGCTAAGAGAAACGCTCTTCGCGGACCTAGAGACAAGCTCTCTACTTCTTCAGGAGTTGTTAATCCAATAACTACTCCGACTACCAACCTTTCTTTGTTCCGGCAAAGTCAATGCCACGGCCTATCGAGTAGTTGGGCTAAGAGACACGCTCTTCACGGCCCTGGAGAAAAGTTCTCTACTTCTTCAGGAGTTGGTTACTCCAATAACTACTCCGACTACCAACCTTCCTTTGCTCCGGCAAAGTCAAAGGGACGGCCCTATTGAGTAGTTGGGCTAAGAAACATGCTCTCTGCGGCCCCTAGAGACAAGGTCTCTACTTCTTCAGGAGTCGTTACTCTAATAACTACTCTGACTACCAACCTTTCTTTGTTCCGGCAAAGTCAAAGGCACGGCCTATCGAGTAGTTGGGCTAAGAGACATGCTCTCCGCGGCCCTAGAGACAAGTTCTCTACCTTCTTCAGGAGTGGTTACTCCAATAACTACTTTGAATACCAACCTTTCTTTGTTCCGGCAAAGTCAAAGGCACGGCCTATCAAGTAGTTGCGCTAAGAGACACGGTCTTCGCGGCCCTATAGACAAGCTCTCTGCTTCTTTCGGAGTCGTTACTCCAATAACTACTCCGACTACCAACCTTTCTTTATTCAGGCAAAGTCAATGGCACGGCATATCGAGTAGTTGGGATAATAGACACGCTCTTCGCGGCCTTGGAGACAAGCTCTCTACTTCTTCAAGAGTTGTTACGCCAATAACTACTCCGACTACTAACCTTTCTTTGTTAAGGCAAAGTCAATGGCACGGCCCTATCGAGTTGTTGGGCTAAGACACACGCTCTTCGCGGCCCTAGAGACAGCTCTCTACATCTTCAGGAGTTGTTACACCAATACTCTCCAGACTAACCTTTCTTTGTTCCGGCAAAGTCAAAGGCACGGCCTATCGAACAGTTGGGCTAAGACATGCTCTCCGCGACCCTAGAGACAAGTCTCTACTTCTTAGGAGTTATTACTCCAATAACTACTCGAATACCAACCTTTCTTGTTCCGGCGAAGTCAAAGGCACGGCCTATCGAGTAGTTGGGCTAAGAGACATGCTCTCGCACGGCCCTGGAGACAAG